>NW_026717689.1:0-14904 GCF_029784015.1 Lycium ferocissimum | reverse complement strand
TTTGCATGATTTGCAAGTTCCAATTATATCACTTTTGGTCCCAAATTTTCCTAAGTGTCCCATGCAAACAAATTCATGAACAGCTTATGTCTCAAAATAAAATCGAAAGTCCAAAAGTCCCGACTTTGTATCCCGGAATGATTTTGTCCCTAACTTACCATAGTTAAACCGGATTGTTCCAATGTACGAAATACGGGATATAACATAAGGGCTTTTATCACTTCATTAATTTTACAAACATCCAGTCACCCGCTTCAGAAGCACTAGGACCGCCCCAGCGGTGCCGCTTCAGCGGTAAGTCAAAGCGCAGGCGAAATCCCATTGGCCGCTCCAGCTGCAGGGCTACCTTTGCAGCGGTGTCGCTGCCGCTGTGCTGGTGCCGCCTAAGCGGGCACTATACACCAGAAAACTTTCTAAGTTTCACAATTTGATCCAATTTTTCGACTAGTTTTTGAGGCCATCTGCTCACATACCAGACACGTAGACACATATAAAAACGCATTACGGATGTGTCTGTGGCCTCGGAATTCCCGACGGAGGTCTCGTTGACCGAGTCAACCCCCAATGCCTTAATTCTAATTTTCCAACCCAAGTCCCGAAATGCATCCGAGTGCATTGGGAATCGAACCAAATACACACCCAAGTTCTAGATGACCATCCGGACCTCTCGAATTGATGAAATTTCGAAAACGGAGTTTACCCAAAGGTCAACCATTTTTCACTTAAAGCCTATATTTCACAAAAGTTGCCCGAATCCAATTTTGATACCTCGGGAAGCGTGACAACAGTCCCTTCAGGTCAAAAGCGAGCTAATCAATGCTCAGGAACGGGCGAAAATGCCAAAAAACTATAACGACCAAACGGGTCGTTACATCAGATACCAATTGAACCGTCGCTCGTCCTCGAGTGAAGAAAAGAAGGAGAGCTAGGGAATTCCTGAATCAGTGAACAACTGGGAATATCGGCTACGCACGCCGGACTCGATCTTCCAAGTAGCCTCTTCCACAGGATGGTGCTTCCATTGCACCTTCTCAGAAGCATTCTCTTTCGACCTCAACTTTCGAACCTGTCTATCCAAGATCGCGATAGGCTCCTCCTCATAAGTCAAATTCTCATCAAGCAATATAGAATCTTAACGGACAATGTAGTTATCGTCGGCATGGTACTTCTTCAAAGATCGAAACATGAAAAATCGAATGAACTCCCGCCAAGCCTGGCGACAATGCCAACTCATAAGCTACATCACCAATACAGTCCACAATCTCAAAGGGACCAATATACCTGGGGCTCAACTTGCCCCTCTAACCAAACCTCATAACACCCTTCATGGGTGAAATCTTCAATAGAACCTGGTCACCAATAGCAAGCTTCAAATCCCGGACCTTTCGGTCCGCATACATCTTTTGCCGACTCTGAGCTGCCAAAAGCTTAGCCTGAATAACTCTCACTCTATCAAGGGACTCTCTCAATAGATCCGTGCTCTAAGGTCGAGCCTCGAACCCGTCAAACCAACGAATCAGAGATCTACATCTCCTACAATATAAGACCTCAAAAGGCGCCATACCAATGCTCGAATGATAACTGTTATTATATGCAAACTCTACCGAGGGCAAGTGCTGATCCCAATGACCACCAAAATAAATAACACATGCTCTCAATGTGTCCTCAAGCACCTGAATTATCCGCTCGGACTGGCCATCGGTCTGGGGATGAAAAGCTATACTAAGATCCAATCGGGTACCCAACTCCTCATGAAATGCCCTCTAAAATCGGGAAGTGAAGATAGTACCCCGATCAGATACAACAGAAATAGGGACCCCATGTAATCTCACAATATCCTTAATATACATCTTAGCTAACTTCTCCGCAGTATAGGAAACCTGAACAGGAACAAAGTGAGCGGACTTAGTCAACCGATCCACTATCACCCAAATAGAATCAAACTTGTCAAGGGTCTTCGGAAGACCCGTGACAAAATCCATGGTAATCCTCTCCCACTTCCACTCGAGAATGGGCATCCTCTGAAGCACCCCACCGGGCCGCTGGTGCTCATACTTTACCTGCTGACAATTTCCACACTTAGCCATAAAGTCAACTATTTCTCCTTCATCCGACGCCACCAATAGTGCTATGTTAGGTCACGGTACATCTTAGTCGCGCCCAGATGAATGGACTAGCGAGAGCTATGAGCCTCAGACAAGATCAGCTGAACCAAATCACCAACACGAGGAACACACACGCCTGCTCTAATCCTCAGAATGCCCTCAGAATCAATCAAGGCCTCCTTGGCCTCACCTTTCAAAACTCTATCTCGAATCTTGCTCAACTGGGCATCCTTAAACTGATGAGTCCTGATCCGATCCAATAAAGACGACCTTGCCTCTATACAAGCTAAAATCCTGCCCGGGCTTGAAATATAGAGACGAACGAAACTGTTGGCCAGAGTTTGAACCTCCATGGCCAACGGATGCTCGAAAACAATCAATCGAGCTACATTTTCCATACTCACCGACTTGTGACTCAAGGCATCAGCCACCACATTAGCTTTCCCAGGATGATACAAAATAGAGATATCATAGTCCTTCAGGAGCTCCATCCATCAGCGCTACCTGGAATTAAGATCTCTCTAGGTAAACACATGCTGAAGGCTACGGTGATCGGTGAAAATCTTACAATGGACACCGTACAAATAATGCCTCCAAAGCTTCAAAGCGAAGCCTACGGCCAACAAATCCAAATCATAGGTAGGGTAATTCTTTTCATGAACTTTTAACTGACAGGAAGCTTAAGTTATAACTCTACCCTCCTACATCCACACCGCACCCAAACCGATACGGGACGCATCACAATAGACAGCGAAATCCTTACCTTCCACAGGTAAGGCTAGGATCAGGGTTGTAGTCAAAAGAAGCTTGAGCTTTTGAAAGCTCTCCTCACAATCATTTGTCCACTAGAATGGAACATCCTTCTGAGTCAATCTGGTCAAGAATGAAGCAATGGTTGCAAAACCCTTCACAAAGCGACGGTAATAACTGGCTAAACCCACAAAACTACGAATCTCTATAACAGTATTGGGCCTCGCCCAACCCTTCACAGCCTCAATATTCTGGGGATCAACCATAATCCCCTCCTTGGACACCACATGGCCCAAGAATGCTACAGACTCTAACCAGAACTCACACTTAAAAAATTTAGCAAACAGGCTATGTTTCTTCAACAACCCAAGAACAGTACGGAGATGGCTCTCATGCTCCTTTCTACTCTTGGAATACACCAACATGTTATCAATAAATACAATCACAAAGGAATCAAGAAATGGTCTAAAGATGTCGTTCATCAAGGTCATAAATGTAGCCGGGGCATTAGTAAGCCCAAAAGACATCACTAGAAACTCATAGTGGCCATATCTTGTCCGAAATGCTGTCTTCGGAATATCCTCTGACTTGATCTTCAACTGGTGATAGCCGTTGCAAATCAATCTTCGAAAACACCGAAGTACCCTGAAGCTCATCAAATAGATCATCAATACAAGGCATAGGACAATTGTTTCAAATAGTGACCTTGTTCAACTAGCGGTAATCAATACACGTTCTCATGGTCCCATCTTTCTTCTTCACGAATAACACAAGAGCACCCCAAGGGGAGACACTAGGTCTAATGAACCCTTTGCTCAACAAATCCTGTAACTGCTCCTTAAGCTTCCTCAACTCAGCAGGTGCCATCCGATACGATGGAATGGAAATAGGATGAGTGCCCGGATCCACGTCGATACAGAAATCAATGTCGCGATCGGGTGGTATACCCTGCAGATCCGATGGAAATACCTCCGCAAACTCGCTCAGAATAGGAATAGACTCAAGGGGTGGAGATGCAACAGTCATATCACGAACATGCGCCAAATACGCTAAACAACCCTTACTTACTAACTTCTTCGCCCGAAGGAAGGAAATAATCTTCTTCGGGGCGAGTGACTAGAGTACCTCTCGACTCAAGCCTAGGGATGCCTTGCATATGGCTAAGCGCGATCGTCTTGCGCGATGCATACCAAGGTCACATGATAGGGAGAAAGCAAAGACATACCCAATATATTATCAAAGTCCACCATATCGAGAATCATCAAATCTATCCAAGTGTCATACCCCATAAAAGTAACCAACATGACTGGTAGACTCGATCAACAATCACTGAATCTCCGAACGGAGTAGACACATGAACAGGTATATCTATACTATCATAAGGAAAATTCTAACCAATGACATGAAATGCAGATACATACGAATAGGTGGATCCAGGATCAAATAATACCGATGCTGCTCTATGGCGGACAGAAATGGTACCTGAAATCACAAAGATCTAAGGCCGCTGCCTCGGGCCTACTAAGAAATGAGTAACAATGGGCTCCACCACGCCTAGTCTGAGATCCCCCTCTCATACTCCAAGTACCACCTCTAGCTGGCTGGGACCCACCTCTAGAACCATGGGAAGTAGCATGGCCTGACTGAGCACTGCCTCTTTGAGAAGTCCCAACTCGACCACCGACGATACGAAAGGTTTCGGGTGTACCGATAATCCCTGGTCGGGTATCTCCTAGCAACATGCCCAACCTCTCCACACGAAAAGCAGGTGAGAGGAGTCGAATACTGAAACACGGAAGCTGAAGACCCGAATGAAGTAGCCCTGTCCACTGGTTTGGAGAACGAACTCTCCAGAGCTCTCTGCCTAGGTGGCTCACTAGAGGAAGACGGTAACGCTGAATGTACGGGTTGATCGGAATATTGCTGACGTGGCCTCAAAAATTGACTGGCGCCCCTCGAACCAGAACCCCCAAAACAGCCAGTCTGACGTGGCCTCTTGTCACCACCACCAAAAGCACGAGCCTTAGCGCCCTCAACTATAGAAGCATACTCAATAATGGACTGGAAGGAAGCCCTCATAGACTCCATATGAAGACAATGAATCTGTAGAGAGCCCACTAGTCCTCCAACAACGCGCCTGATCCTATCGGCCTCAGTAGGGATTAACGGAGTAGAATAACAAGCCAGACAAAGAAAACGGGCCACATAGGACTCCAAAGACATGCCTCTCTACTCAAGGTGTAAAACTGCTCCCTACATGCCTCTCTCAAAGATTAGGGCACATACTTCTCAAGGAAGGCCCGATAGAACTGAGTCCAAGTCAAAGTAGGAGAACCCTCTGGTCTACACGCCACGAAATACCTCCACCATGTCTTCGCGTCGCCGCGAAACTGGTAGAACACATATTCAACGCCGTAGGTCTCCACTATCCCCATATGGTGCAACAACTCATGCATATCAAGAATAAACTCATAGGCGTCCTCAGACGAAGTACCAGAGAACCTCGGTGGCTCTAACTTCCGGAATCTCCCAACTAGGTCCTGATCAGCAGCAGTCATAACAACGCCCTCCATGGGCCTAATATTCTCACTAGAGGTGGGTATCACATCAATGCGAGGAGCTATAGCTGCGGCAGGATGTGCCGCCCATGTAGGTCTCTGCTCAGGGGTCTGCGCCCCAACCCTAGTCTGTGAACCCCCACCGGGTGTAGTAACACCGGCTGCCGCCTGCTGGGCATCAAGATGAAGCAATACTCTAGCCATAGTATCATGCATGGCCTGATCAGAAGTAACCTCAAGTTGTGTCGTAGCTGGAGCCACATCCTCGGGATCAGGGGACGGAGATCTATCTCGCCGTTGTCTTACCGCCGGAGCTCTACCTCTAGCTGGGGCAGCCTTGTGGCCTCTCGCTCTGCCGTGCCCTCTGGCTGTCGCTCGCCCTCAGGTGCTAGCCGTAGCTGCGGGCTCTAGCACCTGACCTCGGGCCATAATAGCTCGAGTTCTCACTATATGTGAGAGAAGAGATAAGAGTTAGATGCCAATTTGATCCTTCCATATACTAAATTGAAATAAGTAGCATGAAGGAAAGAAAGAAAGTGAGATTTCCTAAACGTCCTATAGCCTTTCGCACATAAGTACGGAGCTCATCGTACCGATCCACGTGACTCTACTAGACACGCTCTTGTATTAAAGATCGGGTAACCTAGGGCTCTGATGCCAACTTGTCACGACCTATTTTACCTAAGTCGGGTGGGCACTTACCTTTTCACATCGGTAAGTGAACTCTCAACCAAACAATGAATAAATACACAAAAGAATGAAATTAAGCAATGGAATAGAACAAATTCCTAAGTCTCACGATATGTATATATAAGTAGTGGAAAGTGCGGAATGACAATAAACACCCCTAGGGTCTAGTCTGAATAATACAAGAGCATCTAAGGGAAATAATACAATCTAGAATACTAATACATAAAATGTCTATGTCTCACAATAAAATAGGACATATGATAGGAAAGTCTTCAAGGTCAGCGGATGACCATGCTAACCCTGGAAACTCGAGAGAAAACTGAAATGTCGATCAGCCATGGGTCACAGAAGTGAATCCGACCTGATACTCCGCATTTATAAAAAAATACAGCAAGTGCAGGTCAGTACAAATAACAGTAGTGGTAGGCATCATCGGCTGACTAAGTATAGCTAACACAATTCAGATAATAAAGCAGATAAGAAAATAAACCAATCAAGAATAAGAAAGTATAATCTATTCCAAGTATCCGTCATCTCCTATGTAAATCTTCTGATCCCAAATGTGTCAAGTCTGAATATATCCGATCCAATCCAACATCACAATACACTCACCAAGCATCTCAATCAAATCATAGTGCAATGCAATGCAATAATGGTATGAATGCAATGCAATGCCATGCAAATACAGTGTACACATATGCTCCGGACAGAAATATTGACGTTCAAGTAACACAACCCAGTGTGACTCGCAAAGTCTAAGTGCCAACCGTCTCGGATCTTTGTCCAACAAACCAACGGGACCCCGAATCTTTGCCACGGGGGGTTCTTACTGGCACCACCCTAGGGGACTCGCGAAGTCCATGCACTAACAACGATTTCAAAAATAACATCGGATATAGGCCATGCAATCCACGATTTCGGGATGAACATCGGACTCTCACGTCACTCAAGTAGTTCTCTCAAATATCAATTTATATCATCAACGATTCCAGGATGAACATCGGACATTGGCCTCTCATGTCACTCAAGTAAAACTGAGCCCAGCTCATCAAGTGTTTTATCAATGTCATCAATATCACAACAATGTATCATGAAAATGAGAGTATGTGAAATGCATGAACCACATAAATAATCATGCTCAATATCTCAAGTACCAACAATGGGCACGCCAATAATATGTCTGAATCACAAATACCGATAGTGGGTATGCCAATAATATGACCGAAGCACAAGTACCAATAGTGGGTATGCAAACAACATATCCAAGTACAAATACCTACAATGGGTATGCCAACTATATCATAATAAAGATGATAAACATAATTCAATATCTACTAACTACTCGTGGCATCAAGCCGGCACAATAGAAAAATCAAAGCACACATAACGGGGTGGCTAGTCCCAACACACAACAGGGCCCAACCTAAGGAAATATCCAACCCGACTTCATACCCGAAGGGTCACATGCTGTCTCGGACAATATAATCTAAATATGTGCTGCGCTATCCGAAGTCTCACCAAAGGTAAGGCATAACATACCTGGATGGCCGAACCGCAACATCAACAACTCACTTCTTTACCTTGCCCTTCCGCTGAACCTCAGAACCAAAGTAATCTAAGCATAATCGAGTACCATGAAGAATGATACTAATATTGCAACTATTCAAATTAGGTCAATTCAAGCACTAGAAATTGGGGATATGGGCCCACAAGGGCAAAACGAAAAATTTGGGAGCAAAATATCAAATTAAGCACTTGGTGATCATAACCCAACCACTAATTGCTGATTTAATTCAAGGATTAGCCCAATTTCTCTTTGCAAGCAAAACCCCCAAATTGGGTATCAACCCTAACTCCTTGATTCCGAAATTCAACACTAGGAATGTAAGATATATGATTAATAAGCTTAGATTCATCAAAATCTAACATAAGCAACATCAATTTTTCATTACCAAGCCTAGACAAAATGTTCATCAAAACCCTCTTCCAACTTCCATCACTAAGGGTTTATTAAAGGGAAGGGGAAATCTAACATGATTATGATTTAAGGAATAGTAAGGAATAAGCAAGATTTACCTCCAAGAATCTCCTCCAAATAACTCTAAGAATAGTTCCCTCAAGCTCAGGTATCGAAATGGGAAATAATGAGGGTCTAAAGGCTTTTAACACTTCATTAATTTTATAAAATGCCCATCGCGTGCTTCAATGGCACTGGGACTGCCCCAGCGGTGCCACTTCAGTGGTCAGTCGAAGCACTGGCAAAATAACATTGATCGCTCCATCGGCGGGGCTACCGCTCCAGCGGTGTCGCTGCCATGGTGCTGGTGCCGCCAAAGCGGGCACCAGACACCAGAAAATTTCTTGAGTTTCATAATTTGATCTAATTTTTGACTAGTTTCTGAGGACATCTGCTCACATACCATACATATAGACACGCACAAAAACGCGCTACGAACGCGTCCGTGGCCTCGAAATTATCAACGGAGGTCTCATTGACCGAGTCAACCCCCAATGTCTCTATTTGAATTTCCCAACCCAAGTCCGTAAAATGCATCCGAGTGCATTGGGAACCTAACTAAATACACACCCAAGTTCTAAACGACTATCCGGACTCCTCAAAATTGATGAAATTTTGAAAAAGGTTCGTTTGCGCAAAAATAAACTTTTGGTCAATCATTTTTCAGTTAAAGCATATATTTAACAAAAGTTACCTGAATCTAGTCTAGACACATCGAGAAGCGTGACAACGATCCCCTCAGATCAAAAGTGAGCTAATCAATGCTCGAAAACAGGCGAAAATGCTGAAAAGACTATAAGGACCAAACAGGTCATTACAATAAGAATCTATTTGAACAATAAAAGTGACTATCAGGTAGAGAGAGAGCGGGAGGGAGCACCAACAACTTCCTTCACTTTACTTCGTTGCTTTTGCGATTATTTTTTTCTTTGCCATGAGCCTTCCTCACTAAAACTAAAGAGATATAAGGAAGATTAGGCAAAACTGAATTTTTCAAAAAGTAACGGTTGTGTAGTGTTGTTTACGTCCATGGTTTTCGTTGTGCTTTTGGTTATGTCCATCAAGGTTCCATGTCATTTGTAGGTCTTTAAATTAAATGTTATTGGAAGAATATTTAGTTTCTATCGTAGTGAAGACTAGAGATGTTTATTTCTGAGCCACTGGTTTAATTGGATGATAAAGTAGTTGCATTTCAAGATATTAATCCCTCTGCATTCAGGTTCTTCAAATTTTCATTTTATTTTGTTATTTCTTTTCACCTGAATTCAGTATCTTTTTTAATTCAATTAGTTACTAAGACTCAATGCTAAGTTAGTTTACGTCACCTTTATGAATCTTCATCACAATTTAACTATTTTAAGCTGGCGATTTGGACCTTACTATGCTTTGTGAAGCTCATAAATAGGAGTTTTGAATTCAACATTAACTTCTTATAAATTATGATTGGTTTTTTTGTGCTTTTTAGTTAACTGATTAGTACAAATGCTTTGTTGTGCATTATTGTTTCGTAACTTTTGGTTTAGTTGTTCATAGTTGCCGTGAAATCCTGGTTGCTGAGTTCTTTTAATTGCATTACCAAGAACTTAAGGAGTTTTATGCATATTGTATTTTATTGGTGTAGGGACAGAGGAATACTCATTCCCTTAGTCTGTAGTTAATTAATATTCTACAAGTGATTTGTTTAATATTCGTATTTTGTATAAATTCACATGTTTGTGGAACTATTTGAGTACAAGCCTAGAGTACCCATCCAAATCTTGTAGCTACTGGATTTCATTACTTCTGAATAATTGAACATTAGGTTATTGCATCTAAATGAAACAAAGAAGAATTTATTTTAACAGTAAAGGTGACTCTTACTTGGTTGTTATACTTTACTTTGTTACTATTATTACTACTTATGTTTTTCTACAAGAGCCTTTATCACTTAAAATAAAGAGGTATTAGGAAAAATTTCTGTATGTGCTCTCATTTAAAATAAAGAGTTTTTTAAATTTAATAGTTTTGTGCTCTCATTTATGCTCATTTCTTAGGTTTTTAGTAGAATTAAGAACCTCTTGCATGAAGTAAACCAAAATTTCTTTTAGGTTAAACTAATTTCTTTTAGGTTAAATTTTATTGCATGTAAAATTTTAAATGGAGAAAGAATACAATATAGACCAATTGCAGTATTTTCGCTCTCGTATATGTCCGTGTTAGCAGAAAATGTATGTGATGAGATTAATAGGATTGAGGATAGGTTTGTACTGATACACTAAAACATCAAACTCTGTTTGTCCTAGTATGTGACAAGGAATAGGCTCGTTGAATACTTCATGAGATTTAAGCCTATCTTACTACTGACTGGTAACTGTATAATAACTTAGATACTGGCTTTAAGATATTCCAGATTCTATATTTGTCCATTTCTTACAACATTTTTTATGACTTCGGTTTAAGTTCTTGAGTTATATTGTTGTATTGTATTCTTCTTCTTTCGCACTGAACTTTGGGAAATTTTAAGTCTCGCTGGAGTTATTTTAGACTAAATTCACTTAGTATTAAGGTTGGATTTTTATGCTTTAGAATTGACCAGTGACTGAGAAGTGTAGTGTGACTGACTGAGTCAGCTGTTACTCTTGTATATTTCAGATCTTGTGCGGGCAGTTTTTGGAAAGCTTCTCGTTATTGGTTCCTTTTCAAGGGTATTTCTTCCTCTTGGAGCTTGAGTGAGTTTTTCTTTTTATTTTTAAAAAATATACATAGCAATGACTTGTTTTTGTTTTTTTAAAGATATTTGCTAATGGTTTGTGTTTATAAGAAAACTTGAGTTTATCTTTCTGGTAATGTAACATTGTTCATTTATATATCTGTAAAACTATTGTCAGAGATGTGTTGTTTCTTTTTGTTAAAGTTTGAATCTGTTACATGTTTTCATGGGTTTAATATTGCTATATTTGCTTAGAGCTTCATTTCTCATATAAATTAATTTTATTTTTGATGAAGTTTCAGTCTTTGAGGAGATATTTGTTTGGTTTTACAAAGTGGGTTGAGTTTTTGACTTCAAAGGCTTTGTCTTGTACATACTGATAACTATTTTTTAGTTGAGTGTTATTTCTTCTTCTTCTTCAGGTTCTGTTTTTCTTCTACTGTTGCTTTTAATTCAGCTTCTTTTTTTGCAACCTTCCTCCCCCCCCCCCCCCCCCCCCCCCCCCCCTCTTTCTATTTCTTCTTCTGCTCCTACAACAGCTGCTGCTTCTGCAATTTTTTTTTTCTGCTTCTTCTTTTTCTTCTTCAGCCGCTGCGACTGTATTCCTGCTTGTTTTTTTTCTATTTCTTCTCAATCTATTTTGGTTAGCTTGGAGGAATTAGAGGGAGAGTTAAACAGCCTGCAACAAGAATTGAAAGGTTATTTGCAAACCTGTATTTTGACAACTAATCCTTAACAATCATCCATATGACTATATGAGTTGTTTCAATAAGTGACTTAAATAAAACTAGATGTATGTGTTACAAAGTTGAGAAAAATATTCTTGAACAGAAAATCAATTTTAACCATATGTTGTCTAAAGATATAATACCGATAATAGTACCATAGCTTTTTGTTTCTTTTGTTGATGAAGTTTCATTATATTCTTGCTCCTTTAGTTGAAATTGGTAATTCGTTCTTGTCTATTGGATAAAGTCTATCTTCCACAGTCCGCATGTCTACTAAATCCAAGTGCCAATCTATCTGATATGTTTTTTTTTATATTTATCCTAAATTGTTAGGGTTGATTTTCTTATCTAAATATAACTGAATGCGAAAAACTGTTAATAGACTTGCTGTGCATATTTGTTAGTTGATTAGACTGTTGGCCAAGTCTTAACATCGGTTTTAAATGGATTGTCTCTATGCAATTTCAAATGGTGTCTCTATATTTTTTCCAATAGGAATTACTTGATAGTCATGACGCAACGAGAGTCTTCAAGACTAAAGAATAAACCAACAAGAACAACTGTTCCAACTGGAACACTCACATCTTTGGCGAACCCAAAAAAATTGTTACTGGCCAAAAGAACAACTGTTCCAGATAGTACTATGCGGTCAAATTAAGAGTGACAACTTCTGACAAATGCAATAGAAGAACATCAGCTACTAGTGCAACAACATCCAGATGTAGGAGGCCATATCCAAACTGAGTCAACCATCCCTTCAACACAATCAGTAGATGCACAAGTGGAATTGAATTCTACTACTCTTTTGGGGAAATGAACAATGTGATGAACAAGGCAAGAATATTTAGATTTATTTTAAAATATTGACATCATGTTTCAATTATAAGATCAAAATAACAATACTGATTTGGAGGTTACCTTTGGTTTGCGTATTTTTGTAGGCTCTTCTACTCAAAAAAGAAAAAGAGGTAAAATAAAGATGCTAAGTGTACAAGGAAGACATGAATGTAAATTGATTGTACTAAATGAGCTCGGTCAACCTGTTTGTCTTACTAAAGATTATGTGGCAGAGTTGAGTAGCTTCCTTGGTACATTGCCAAGGAATGCGACCTTTTGTCCTCTTGATATAGAAGATTGGAAAAAATTGACACAAAAAAGGATCTGTGGGATCATACCAAGGTTTGAAGTTCCCAATTCTGTTTTTGGTTGAATATGTTTCACATATTTTGCGCTAACCCATTTACACAATTTTTAGGAGAAATATGATATTCCTAAGATTGCGAAAAAATGGACTTTGGGAGTAATTCAAGGTGCTTGGAGAAGGCATATGATTTGAAAATAGATCACTTTGATCCCTATGCTAATGATGAAATTCGAATGGAAAAGAGGCCTACTGTTGTTCCAACATCTCAATTTAAGGAACTTCTCAAATATTGGAACTCGGAGAAATTCCAGGTAAGTCTTACTGCTTACATCGTTGATTTGTATCGCTTCTCCGATGCATTTACACCTCGCTTCTAACAAACTTCCAAGATAATGATATGAATTAATCACAGAAAAGAATGTTCTTACTACCACTAGAAACATGTTTCATACATTATAATGTTCCAAAAACTTATGACGCATAAAAGTTATGTTTTTTGTGTGGTGTTCTTTTACTTAAACAAATACTTCTTTCTTTAAGTGGTGTATTTACTATACTTTGACAAATGATAAGAAAAATAGGGAATGGAGGAACTTTGGACCAAAAAACGAGGATTTAGGGGTCCAAAAATATTTTTTAAAATATGCATAAAGTTGATGCTGAACTTCATATATTTTATCGCAGTAAGACCTGATAGAGTTTTTTGTAATGATTGTTTTGTGCCTTCTTTTTTAGGCTTAATATGTCACTGAATGACGCAATGTCTTTAGGCATTCAAATTACATCTTAACAGAAGTATTTTTACAAGTGAAACAGTGTAATGGATATGCTGATAGACATGTAGAACACATGCACTTTGATACTATAAGAAACAATCACTTGCTACAGAATCTAAATAGTTTGTCCAAAAAAAAACCTTTAAATCACTACTGCAAATTAACAATAGTATCCTGCACTTGGTATCTGTCATAATTTTGGTCCTAGTTTTCCTTCTTTTTTTCTCTGACTTGTATCCTCCTCTGATAAATCTGATTCTCTTCTGTTTGCAGAAAATGTCCAAAACCAACATCGACTATCGAAAAAAGCTGAAGAATCCACATACTTTTTGCAAAAAAAATCTTTGCTATAGTCCACAATGATTTGGTATGTACTCTTATTTATCATTACATATAAACTTGTTTTTGTTTTAAGAAGATTTTTGATATCAATATATCTAGGAAAAAGAGAGGGAAACTTTCGATCCTCTATCACTTAAGGAAATCTTAGTGGCTACAAGAAAAAGAAAGCCGATCATACAAGGATATGGATCCTGGTCGATCATACAAGGATATAGATGAAGATACAACTAGGGAAATTGTGCGAATTCTATCTAATTTCTATTTTGTCGAGTTAAATTACTTGTTCGGGTTGTATTATATATATGTACTTGAATTCTCTTTTTTTTTTTTTTTTTAATTTTCATTATAGGCTGAGATGGAGAATATTGAAAGGCAACAAAGTGAAGATGGTAATGAGTTAGTTAATGCCTTTGTATTTGTCATGGGACCTGAATATTCGGGATGTTTGAGATTGTATGGACGAGGGATTACAAAACTACTTTGAAAGGGAAAGCGGGACTTTTTGAACCCTCTTCAAATGCAACAAATGATGTCGTGCAAAAGATGGAAGAGAGGATGTGTTACACCTTGGAAAATTTCGCGTTATCAAGACCGGGACGCTTAGTATGGCTGCTCGGGAGAGCGTAGCTACACAAGGATTATGGATGAAGATTATGTTATCCGAGCATAAGAACATATATATGACATTTGGAGAGTGTATGGAGTAAATCGGCTAACATGATCACTCGATGATAGCCCTCGAAACCATGAGTTAAGGTGGGGCCCACATGTCGTGATTTTGTAAAGGATATATTATAAGTAATACAAGTAGTACATGGAAAGTTGATCAAGTCCTAAGAAGGACCCATAAGACAAATATGGACATAAGCCCTCCAAAAGGACGATCTAAGGAAACGTTTTACGTAAAGCCGATTTGCAAAACAACGCATTATAAGTTTGGAATTTGGAAAAACACCAAGAATAAAAGTTGTAGCTAATTGAAATATCTTTCCAACCATATGTCGTGGGCCCTCACACAATGTCGGAATCAAGAGTTATGGCCTTTAAAAAGCAAGACCCCAAGCGCCAAATGTCTCCGCCCGGGGCCCCCCGTGAGAAGGTCGGG
>NW_026717688.1:0-15406 GCF_029784015.1 Lycium ferocissimum | reverse complement strand
GGCTACGACGCAAACGCACAGTCAAGGAAGAATTACGAACAAGCGAACTAAGGAAGTGAAAGGACGAATAGTGGATGGGAATATGGACAAAGGGATGACATAGATGGAAGGTAAAAGAAAACTTAGGGTAAGAAGTTTCCCGGGGATGTCGGGTATGGAGTTAGAAGAAAGATGACTTGACAAGGCATAAACGAAGACTTTATAGAAAGATTGTTGGTATAAGGAGCCCCCAAAGGGGGGGGGGGGGAGGCCATATTATATTAGACCAAAAAAGGAAACCTATTAGCTTGGAAACAGAGTTCAAAATATGTCGGCATGTCGCCAGGATACTTGGGAGAGAAGTAGAAACGAAGTAATAGTGAGTGTACCAAGAGACGGATATGAGAAGTAAGGAAGTAGCCTACAACCGATCATTAAATAAAGACTGCGTACCAAGACATGGCTTTCGTTAAGATGCGGTGACGAACAGTAACAGGGAAGAAATGACCTGGAAAGGACAGGGATAACAAGTTGATGTGGCGAAATAGGAAAACCTATGGCATGGAGCAAGGACTCATGAAAGATCTAGGAGTTCGACTATAAAGGAGAACGAGGGTAAAAGATAAAGAACGGGCATAAAGGAAAAAGAGCCGCTATAAAACGAGACCTCCCTCCCCCGAAGTACTACAAGACTTTATAAGACCAGTTGAACATTCGAGGACGAATGTTCTAAAGGGGGGGAGGATGTTATGGCCGTAGTTCGTACGTCGGATGTTGCGAGACAATGGTGAGAAATTAAGGACAAGACTATGTTCTGAAATAATTTTAATGTCGGAGTTGTTAGGAATATTATTTATGAATATTGGCATTGTGAAAATATTGAGAAAGGCTAAGGGCAAGAAGAGAAATTTGCAAAATGGGCCGTGAAAATAATGTGGAAGGTTAGGGACAAAATGGTAATATTAAGGAAAGTCGAGGGGTAAAATAGTAATTTCACCAAGTTCTAGAAAAAGTCTTGAAAAGGGGCCAAAGCTTATGTGGCAAGATACTTAGTCTTCTTTGATTGAATTTTTATGAAATTTCAAGAGAATTCTAGGAAATAAAAGAAAAGAAAATTCTAGAAAGAAAAAAAAAAAAAAAAAAAGAATGAAGGGAGGGGCATGTGCCCCTCACATGCATGTAATATATGTGCATATATATAAGAGGGGTGTTCATATTTTGAGTAGAAGAGAAAGAAAGCAAGAGAGAAAAAAAAAAAGAAGGAGAAAAGCCTATAGGCCATTCGGCCATGGCAATTCCTACAACAACTTTGGGAGAAATTCTATTCAAAAATTATTTCCTACTAATTGAAGGGTCTCTAGCAAGGTGAAGTGATGATTGGTACAATGAAACACATATTTTTTGGAAGTCACAAATTGTTACACCTCGCGTTTTGTACATTCGAATATCCCGAGTTAATGGTGGGAAGTTAAGGACGAGGCTAAGTTCCAAAATTTTTCTTATGCATAAGAAGGCTATGAGTATTATTTATAAATATTGGTACTGTGGAAATGTTGAAAAAGGTTAAGGGTAGAAAGGAAAATTTGCAAAGTGGCATCATGGGAATAATGTGGAAGTCTAGGGGTAAAATGGTAATATCGAAAAAAGGTGAGGGGCAAAATGGTCATTTCACAAGAATTCAAGAAGCTTCATTAAGGGGCCATGTTGGCCGAATTTAAAAAGAGAAAAAAAAAATGTGTCATCTTTTGTTCTAAGAAATTTCAAGGAAAGAAGAGAAAAATCTAGAAAAGTGGAGAAGAGAACATGTGACCATTTTTTTTTATTTGAAGGGCCTAAGTGTAAATATATAGAGATGGTGGAAGACATTTATATATATACATGAGAGAGTTCATCTTTTAATAGAAGAGTGGAGAGAAAAAAAAAAAAAAGAGAGAGAAAAAAGAGGGGGAGGTTCGGCCAAACAAGGCCAAGAGGAGATGAAGGAGAAAAATATTTTCCTCATGTATTTCCACTAATTTGGAGGCCCTCTTCAACATGGTATAATTGTTGGAAGGAAAGAAGCACTCTTTCTTGCAACCTCGAAGCCTTGGCCAAGTTGGAGGACTAAGTGAAAAAGGGTAAGAAACAATCTTCCTTTATGTATTATGGATGGTTTGTGAATATTGTAGCATGTGTAAATGAGTGAAGACCATAAAAATAAGTTATGTTGTGCATGTGGCCGTGTGTGTGTTGGTTGTAGTATGAGCAAATTCTATCTAGTGTTATAGCTATTGTTGTTGTGAATTCTATAATGTAAAATGGACGAAAAACATGAAGTTATGAATGACGTGGTGTCATGTGTGCATTGTGTTGTGTTGCATGGAAAGAATGGATTCCATGTAGAATGTTGCTCATGGTTGTAATGTAAAGGAATGGGTGGAAATTCATAAAACTATGTGTTGTAGTTGTGGTGGCCGAAAGTGAGGATGATTGACTAGTTATGATGAATGGATTTATTTGATAGTTTAGTTGTTGTTGTGGTGAGTTCCATGAAGAAAAATGAAAGTGTAATGACTTATAAATGAAGATGCAATCATATCGGCATGTTCTTGGCCGTGTTTGCACAATCCTAAATTATTGTATGAACATGAAAAATGTTGATTGAGTTGTTGGAAGACTATGTGAATTGAATGTTGGAACCTTGCGAGATACATTGCTAGTATTGTTGTTGGTTTGGCCGAGTTCCATTCTCGGGTGGTTGGTTGATTGTAATCGGCCAAGTTAAACTTGGTGGCATGGTATATTTACGGAAATCTTTGCCAAAATCTCGGTGGCCAAGTTTCATTTTAAGAATCCAATTCCAAAATGCACTAACCAAGATTTGGTAAACATGACCAAATTGTAGATTTTGGCGGATTTGCAACATGGATTTGGAGTAGCAGAAGGAGCGGAAAGAGGTATGTAAGACTTCACTTTCCTTCTTTGGCATGTCTTAGACGTAGTAGGCTTGAACACGGGCCTCGGGGATAATTCCTTTCCTAGAAAACCAAGATTGAAATCAGTTACTATTCATTCAGTAGAATTGAACTAGAAATTGTGTGAAATGCTGAAAAAGCTTCCTAAACACCTAGAACTTGTATGAACCACACCCGACTATCCTAAAACCCTCATAAGTAATGACACGAAACGTATTATACGCAAATGGTGTATGCCGCCTCATTTGATCCGAGGTGGGCCCACTATTCCCGAATTCCCTCCTATTGTTCCATTAGGCTTATTTAGTATTATAGTCGATGAAAGTTCTTGGTTATTATCCCGACTACCAAGCGATAGGCATTCTAACTAAACCACGATCCCAAGGCATGATTTTTTCCTTCCGGAAGTTTACAAATGTTTTCCAAAATTTTCATTTTCTCCAAAAACCAAATTTTACAATATTGAAAGCCTTAAAGACTAAGACAACGATTATGGTTCTATGATGATAATGATGATGCTAGAGATGAGAAAAAGTATGATGATTGTTTTCCTAAGATTCCAAAGTACACGAAATATTTGTTTTGTGACCCTATTCTACGTTGTTCATGATGTTGCTTTTCATTGATAGTCTCGCCTTAAAATACTCGTTCCTTCAAGGTGGAGACAAAGCGATCCGGTCAATCCATAATGTAATCGGAGGTTACCGACCTTACGTCACTCCGATAGACATGACTTTCCTTGGGCTCCCGTACATGCACATTTATATGATAATGTATATAATACGATATTGATGAATGTATATGTATACATTGTATATGTGGGGAATGGGGAGGGCAAGCGTGTCCCCCGATTCGGTGGCTTATCATCCGGACGCGGGATATGGGAGAGCCGTACGCGGCGTACGTTTATGTGATATATATATATATATATATATATATATATATATATATATATATATATATAATTTGATACACTTGGGACAATCGTTGGGGAGGGGGGGGGTGGGAGAGCCGATGAATTCGGCGTACGTAAATGTGAATAAAAAGTACCGTTTTTTCGAAATGTGTCTGTTTTCTATGTACAAAGATAAGAAACACCGTGTTCGAAAAGAAAAAGATAGGCATGCATGGCCTCCGCCCGAGTGGCATTCACGCGCGCAAAGTTACTCTCTTTTACCCTATGATACGGTCTATGCTTCCATACGGTGTTATTATATGTTCTGTACACTGAAGTTACGATTTCCCGTAATATGTCTCATGTGTACGAATACGGCTCTTACTATGTTGTTCTTGTTCATGTCTTACATACTCGGTACATTACTCGTGCGACCCCTCTTCTTCGAGTGCGTTTGCCGCGCGGTACACCTAGACGGATTAAAGTTAATGTAGAAGATGTTCCGGCGAAGTTGGCAAGCTCCATTTGGCACCGGAGTGTAGCCGAGTCGGAAGTACACGCGCCGGGATTTCGATTACGGTTAGAGACTTTGCGGACGAGTCGTGGGTAGTAGGTTGTCGGTCCGTAAGCGGCTTTATAGCCGACATGTTATTTGTCTCGTGTTACGAGTCTTATATGACGTCGAGATTCTATTTATGAAAAAAAAAAAAATCTATGTATTCATTTCTTACTAGTTCATATGTGTAATAAGAGTTAGCGGGTTCGCTCGCTCGAAGATGGGGTCGGGTGCCCATCACACCCTAGTAAAGTCGGGGTGTGACAAAGTGGTATCGGAGCAGGTCGGTCCGAGGGTTGTACGAAAGTCGTGTCCGGCGAGAGTCATCATTTATGGGTGTGAAGCCGGCCACATTTATAAACGGGGGAGGCACGGGGCATTTAGGAATTGTTGACCTTCTTTTGTCTTGTGATCGTGCGATAGAGCAAGTCATAGGAGATAAGATCCCTTATACTAATCGTGGAATTCCGCAGGCATCCAGTATCGGCGGAAAAAGGCGAATGATGATATAGAAAGTCAGAAAAGGTAAGATTGGACTGACATACTTGTTCTGTCACGTGGAGCTGGGCGCCAGACAGGAAATAGCCATACATGCAGGCGGAAGGTTGGCATCGGGAAAAGAAAAGGGCAAAACAGTCATTGTAAAAGGAAGGACGTATTACGAAAACGTCTCGGAAGCTGTAAAGTTTCGGTTGGCTCCAGATCGAGTAGTAAAGGCCATATGAAAAAGCGGACGCGAAAATATCGACATTAAGGCACCGAATTCCAGTGAAGTTTTTGGATTAAGCGTGCCCGGTGGGAGCAATTCTAGGATGGGTGACCCCTGGGGAAGTTTATAAGAAATTCTACATCTTCGAACATCGAGAGACAATAGGAGGCCGGAGCAACCTAGGGGAAACTAGAGTGTATGGAATAATTGGATATCATAAGAAGACGCGTAGGACGAGCGGTTGCTGCGAAAGACGGGGAAGTGCATCATAGCCACAGAAATAGGATAGGCTTGAACGGTGTTTGGAAGTAATTTGCGGGCTAGTTAATAGTAATTATATATATGAAGGTGTAGGGTTTCCCAACATGATAGTATCGATGGACGTATGAATCCCGGCCGAAGTTACGGTACAAAAAGGCATTAATCGAGTAAGGGTACCGAAGTTTGAGTGATAGCAAGAGTAAATGGTATAAGTGTTGCCAAGTAATTTATTATTATTCACTGTAGATTGAGATTGGGAATGAGGATATGAGACGAAGTATAAATGGATAATGGTATAGGTGCGCCCCAAAAGGAAGCGTGTGAGAGAAATGTAAGGATGAGATAAAGACGATTGATACGGTAGTGTGTTTGATATGAACGCTTGAGCTGCGGGAGACCCACTTCTTGAAGTGAATTAGTAAGGTCGGGAAACCGACGATGAGCGGATAGAAGTCGGATCTTGTTTAAGGTAATATGAGAAGTTCGCACAAACTTTGAGTAGTGCGACGCCGAGAAAAATGGACGTATATAAGAGAAAGAGTATGATAAAGAGAACGGTATTGAATAGCTTAAGAGCTAATATGAAGGATGAAAGATAACTTTGAAAAGGAGTTCCCCGAGGTGCTTATGCTTATGCGACCTGTGAGGCTAGTTGAACATTCGAGGACGAATGTTCTAAAGAGGAAGGATGTTACACCTCGCGTTTTGTACATTTGAATATCCCGAGTTAATGGTGGGAAGTTAAGGACGAGGCTAAGTTCCAAAATTTTTCTTATGCATAAGAAGGCTATGAGTATTATTTATAAATATTGGTCTTGTGGAAATGTTGAAAAAGGTTAAGGGTAGAAAGGAAAATTTGCAAAGTGGCATCATGGGAATAATGTGGAAGTCTAGGGGTAAAATGGTAATATCGAAAAAAGGTGAGGGCAAAATGGTCATTTCACAAGAATTCAAGAAGCTTCATTAAGGGGCCATGTTGGCCGAATTTAAAAAGAGAAAAAAAAAAATGTGTCATCTTTTGTTCTAAGAAATTTCAAGGAAAGAAGAGAAATATCTAGAAAAGTGGAGAAGAGAACATGTGACCATTTTTTTTTATTTGAAGGGCCTAAGTGTAAATATATAGAGATGGTGGAAGACATTTATATATATACATGAGAGTTCATCTTTTAATAGAAGAGTGGAGAGAAAGAAAAAAAAAAAAAAAGAGAAAAAGAGGGAGGTTCGGCCAAACAAGGCCAAGAGGAGATGAAGGAGAAAAATATTTTCCTCATGTATTTCCACTAATTTGGAGGCCCTCTTCAACATGGTATAATTGTTGGAAGGAAAGAAGCACTCTTTCTTGCAACCTCAAGCCTTGGCCAAGTTGGAGGACTAAGTGAAAAAGGGTAAGAAACAATCTTCCTTTATGTATTATGGATGGTTTGTGAATATTGTAGCATGTGTAAATGAGTGAAGACCATAAAAATAAGTTATGTTGTGCATGTGGCCGTGTGTGTGTTGGTTGTAGTATGAGCAAATTCTATCTAGTGTTATAGCTATTGTTGTTGTGAATTCTATAATGTAAAATGGACGAAAAACATGAAGTTATGAATGACGTGGTGTCATGTGTGCATTGTGTTGTGTTGCATGGAAAGAATAGATTCCATGTAGAATGTTGCTCATGGTTGTAATGTAAAGGAATGGGTGGAAATTCATAAAACTATGTGTTGTAGTTGTGGTGGCCGAAAGTGAGGATGATTGACTAGTTATGATGAATGGATTTATTTGATAGTTTAGTTGTTGTTGTGGTGAGTTCCATGAAGAAAAATGAAAGTGTAATGACTTATAAATGAAGATGCAATCATATCGGCATGTTCTTGGCCATTGTTGCACAATCCTAAATTATTGTATGAACATGAAAAGTGTTGATTGAGTTGTTGGAAGACTATGTGAATTGAATGTTGGAACCTTGCGAGATACATTGCTAGTATTGTTGTTGGTTTGGCCGAGTTCCATTCTCGGGTGGTTGGTTGATTGTAATCGGCCAAGTTAAACTTGGTGGCATGGTATATTTACAGGGGAAATCTTTTTGCCAAAATCTCGGTGGCCAAGTTTCATTTTAAGAATCCAATTCCAAAATGCACTAACCAAGATTTGGTAAACATGACCAAATTGTAGATTTTGGCGGATTTGCAACGTGGATTTGGAGTAGCAGAAGGAGCGGAAAGAGGTATGTAAGACTTCACTTTCCTTCTTTGGC
Organism: Lycium ferocissimum; assembly: GCF_029784015.1. Lineage (NCBI taxonomy): Eukaryota > Viridiplantae > Streptophyta > Magnoliopsida > Solanales > Solanaceae > Lycium > Lycium ferocissimum. Next base: position 7,813 of record NW_026717688.1, on the reverse strand, counting down.
ATGTCTTAGACGTAGTAGGCTTGAACACGGGCCTCGGGGATAATTCCTTTCCTAGAAAACCAAGATTGAAATTAGTTACTATTCATTCGGTAAATTGAACTAGAAATTGTGTGAAATGCTGAAAAAGCTTCCTAAACACCTAGAACTTGTATGAACCACACCCGACCATCCTAAAACCCTCATAAGTAATGACACGAAACGTATTATACGCAAATGGTGTATGCCGCCTCATTTGATCCGAGGTGGGCCCACTATTCCCGAATTCCCTCCTATTGTTCCATTAGGCTTATTTCCGTATTATAGTCAATGAAAGTTCTTGGTTATTATCCCGACTACCAAGCGATGCTGTTCTAACTAAACCACTGATCCCAAGGCATGATTTTTCCTTCCCGGAAGTTTACAAATGTTTTCCAAAATTTTCATTTTTCTCCAAAAACTAAGTTTTACAATATTGAAAGCCTTAAAGACTAAGACAACGATTATGGTTCTATGATGATAATGATGATGCTAGAGATGAGAAAAAGTATGATGCTTGTTTTCCTAAGATTCCAAAGTACACGAAATACGTTTTGTGACCCTATTCTACGTTGTTCATGATGTTGCTTTTCATTGATAGTCTCGCCTTAAAATACTCGTTCCTTCAAGGTGAGACAAAGCGATCCCAGTCAATCCATAATGTAATCGGAGGTTACCGACCTTACGTCACTCCGATAGATACATGACTTTCCTTGGGCTCCCATGCATGCTGTTTATATGATAATGTATATAATACACGATATTGATGAATGTATATGTATACATTGTATATGTGGGGAATGGGGAGGCAACCGTGTGTCCACGATTCGGTGGCTTATCATCCCGGACGCGGGATGCCGGACGCGGGATATGGGAGAGCCGTACGCGGCGTACGTTTATGTATATATATATATATATATATATATATATATATATATATATATAATTTGATACACTTGGGACCTTTTGTTGGGGAGGGGGTGGGAGAGCCGATGAATTCGGCGTCTTTAAATGTGAATAAAAAGTACCGTTTTCGAAATGTATCTGTTTTCTATGTACAAAGATAAGAAACACCGTGTTCGAGAAAAGAAAAAGCTAGGCATGCATGGCCTCCGCCCGGAGTGGCATTCACACGCACGAAGTTACTCTTTTACCCTATGATACGGTCTATGCTTCCATACGGTTATTACTGCGCACGGTTACGGTTTCCCGTAATATGTCTCATGTGTACGAATACGACTCTTACTATGTTGTTACTGTTCATGTCTTACATACTCAGTACATTACTCGTACTGACCCCTCTTCTTCGGGGGCTGCGTTTCATGCCGCGCAGGTACACCCAGACGGATTAAAGTTAATGTAGAAGATGTTCCAGCGAAGTTGGCAAGCTCCATTTGGCCTGGAGTGTAGCCGAGTCAGAGTACACGCGCCAGGATTTCTGATTACAGTTAGAGACTTTGCAGACAGAGTCGTGGGTAGTAGGTTGTCAGTCCGTAAGCGGCTCCAATAGCCGACATGTTATTACGTCTCGTGTTACGAGTCTTATATGACGTCAGATTCTATTTATGAAAAAAAAAAATTCTATGTATTCATTTCTTACTAGTTCATATGTGTAATAAGAGTTAGCGGGTTCGCTCGGCTCCGAAGATGGGGTCGGGTGCCCATCACACCCTAGTAAAGTCGGGGTGTGACACAAATCTTAGTCAAGGAGGAAGATAAGAAGAAAAGGTAAGAATTCATCTTTCTTTATGTACTATGAATGATTTGTATATGTTGTAACATGAGGAAATGGATGAAATTCATGAGAGTGTGAATGACATATTGTAGCCGTGCATGTAGGAGCTTGGCCGAATATGTGTGTGATGTTGTAGGAAAGATTGAATTAATTTTATGTGACATGTTGGATGTTGTTGTGGCCGTGTGTTTGTATGGTTGTGTATGTTGTGGTGTGTAGGAATGAGTGAAATTCATGAAAAAAAATATGGACTATATGTTGAGGCCGTGTGGTTGTGATATAGTATGGAAGAGAATGGATCAATTTTCTTAAGCATTTTGGTTGTTGTTACAATGAAATCTATGATGAGAAATAGAAGATTGATAATTCTAGCTCAAGTTGTGGTTGTCGGAAAGTTGTTTATGTGTGAAGTGATAAATTAATATGATTTGGTAATGTAATTGTTGTGTGGTGTGGATGGTAGTTATAGCCGTGTGTGTGGGTGCGTGGTTGCATGGAAAGAAATGAACACATTTTACTTAGTCTTGTGTTAATGTTGGAACGTATAGAGAAGGATGGAAATGCATGAAAATGTATACGAAGTTGTTGTAACCGAATGATAGGTGATTTGGTAAGTTACGGAAAATTGATTTCATGTGATATTCTAGCCGTTGTTGTTATGAATTATGTGATGTAGAATAAAGAATGTGGTTGAAGTTAATGAATATGAATGATGATGGAATATATGGTTGTTGTTAAATTTGAAGGTTTCGGGTAAAGTAGTATGTCGATTGGTTCGACGGAATATTATGCGAATTGAATTGAATTGAATTGAATTGAATATTGGAGTGTTGCTAGAATAATTGTGGTATTGTTGTTGGTTTGGCCGAGTTGAATTCTCGGATTGTTGTTAATGGATGAATTGGGCCGAGCCATATTCTCGGGACGGTGTATTTATAGGGGAGATGCTGCCGAAATTTCGGCAGACCATAAGTGAATGAACTTGAAAGGTTACGGCAAGTACATGTCGATGAATCTAACGATAGTGCTGATTTTATTGAATGTAGACTAACAAGCTCGGACGAATGAACGTAGCTAGTAAGGCGCGGCGCAGGTATGTTAAGGCTCGTCCCTTCTCTTTCTATGGCATGATCTGTACGTGAGACTTGATAAATGCTTCCATAACGTTCCTATTTTATAAAGTTACAAGTTATGATTCCAAGACATGAATTCTTTTCTAAAAGTTTATAAATGATTTCCAAAATATCCATTTTTCTCCAAAATCCAAGTTTTACGATTTTTGAAAGTTTTTATGACCAAAACAATGACTATGATTTTATGATGACAATAATGATGCTAGATATGAGAAAATGACTAGAACGAGTATGTCAAGGATATGTCTTTACCATGAATACGACGATATGAAGCGTTAAGCTATTTTTGGATAATGACTATTTTAAAGGTTTCAAAGTATATGAAATGATATGTCATGACCCTGTTTTATGTTTTTCCCGTGATGTTATCCTTGTTTGTTAGTCTCGCCTTATAACACTAGTTCCTTCAAGGTGAGACTTGACGATCACGATTACTCCATAATGCAATCGGAGGTTCCCGACCTTACGTCACTCCGATAAAAGTATAGCTTTTGATTGGGCTCCAATGCATGCTTATGATGGCAGTTACACCGTGCCTATATGGCCGGGCATGTCACCGCTACGGCGGCAGCTATTGGATGATTAAACCGCGCCTAGATGGCCGGGCATGTCACCGCTTATGCGGGCTGCGATGTACATACTGGTCCTAGAGGGCCAGGCACGACCACCACTAGTGGGCGGCACGAGATAATTACCCCGGACGCGGGCTAACGATGTTATGTAATTCAAGCAGGCTATGATGCCTTATGTGATGCAGACAAACTATGTATGTATGTATGTAAAGAGTAACAGTAAGCATGCATGACTCCGCCTCAAGAGGCACTCAGATGTACAGACTACGTTTACAGCACATGATATGTTCTACAGTTCCATTCTGTTATTACCCATGAGTACAGTTTTTACTATGTTGCTACTTAAAGCTATATCTCCTATTATATTACTGTTCATGCCTTACATACTCAGTACAATGCTCGTCGACCCTCTTTCTTCGGGCTGCGTTTCGTGCCGCGCGGTACACCTGCACGGTAGAAGCTTTGAACGAGAAGACGCTCCAGCGAAGTTGGCAAACTCCATTCGTTCTGGAGTGTCGCCGGGTCAGCGTGCTATGCCATGATGTCTTGTTCGAAGTTAGAGACTTTGCAGACACAGTCGTGGGTTTTGGGAGTCAGTTTGTACTATGATACAAGTTCTGTACAGTTACATATTTTAATTGATTTAAAAGTAACAAAGGAATATTTCAGCAACCTTATTATGCATACTTGACGTAGAGATTCAAAAAAAAAGTTTAGTACGTAGTAAGAGTCAGTGGGTTCGCTCGGCTCCGATTACGGGGTCGGGTGCCCATCACACCCTAGTAAGATCGGGGTGTGACATAGGGCTTCTATCCATGCGATGGAGCATCATTGTTCTTCCCCACACCACATTTAATTCATGAAAACATGATTTCTCCTCAGAGTTAGGAAATTATGTCTCATTCCATGATAAACCCTAGATACCTGTCAATATTTATATGTTATCATGCTCAATCATGTTCCTGTTATTTATCATGAATATCATTTTGATTACCATGAATCTGTCCGTAATCCATGAATACTCATGTTTTGAACTCCATGGGTTCTCCAATATAAGTCAGGAATCAATATTATTTCGTTCTATAGATTTTACATATTTCTATGCTTAATACAAGTTATATTATACAAGCTATATTATATATCTATATACATGTTATGTTATACATACAAATCATGTTTACAAGTTATATTATACAAGTCATGGGCTTTTCAGCCAGCCATGTTCATGTTCACGTTTTTGGGAGTTGCACAAATTATCGAGAAGGTTTAATACCTGAAACTACGCATGCCATCGAGGCGATTTATTTCATTACTTTGGTGGAGGAATCCTTGAGGATAAATCCCAACCATTACTTTGTTCACTTTCACTCCTCCATTAAGTTCTTATGCCAGTTCTAGGTTCTCTAATGGTGTAAGAAAATTCTAGAATCCTACAATCAGTAAACCTTGTTTAAATTGTGGATTATTCATTATATTACTGTTCATATTATCTAGAAGTTTAGGTTGTCACCTTTTTGGTGGAATTGCTTAATTATTTGCGATTATATGTTGAGACTTAAAGTTTCACCCAAATTGGGGGTTTGTGCTTAAATTCTGATTTGAAGAGTTTAAAATGATTAGAAACCTGTAAATTGGAGGATTATGACTATTTGGACTAAGGGTTGGATAAATTCACCTTTAAATTCTAGTTTTTCCCTTGTGGACGGTTAGGGGCATTTTGGGTAGTATTTCACAAATGTTGTTTCTTATTTGATTAGATGGTCTGTTGCATATTTAGTATTATATTGCTAGACTTTGAGCATTCGGAGGTGTTACACAAGGGGAATGCTCACGAGGAGTATCTTGCGTTCGTTCCAGTTCTGCATTAAGGTAGGTTATGGTTTATATGAGTTAGACTTTGATTAGTAGCTTGTATATGTAATAGAATTGACAGGACAAATCATGATTAGGCTTTTGGGCATGAAGTGTAGTTGGATAGTACATAGGATGCTGTGACTTCTGATTATATGGGCTTGTCGCCATTACTTTACGTACTGAACATGAGGTGTATTTGTTGTGAATTGGAAGGAAAGAGGTTAATATATACTCCTATTGATATTTGAGATAGCTTGTATATTCATGCTATTGTTGAGTTAATTTATCTGATCTTTATATGACTTGTGGCATGAGTACTTGTATTCATTGAAACTGGTATTATTGATTGATCATGCTTCATCTTGAGTTCTGGACTTGAACCACGTTGAGATTCATCTTGTGATCGAATAAAGATATGTATAAGGCACATTTGACAGGGGTGAGGATGTGGCCTAGTTATGGGCTCGTGATCCGAGGTCAATATATGAGCCAGTGGTACATAGACACCATGGGTCCCCTGTAGGTCATGACTATTGTGAGATCAATTCCATTAGCATATGTGTACGATTAAGATACTATTATTGATTGCATTGCATTGGACTTAACTCATTCTTTTGGTGCATTGTGGACTGGTTGATGATTGAATCTTCATAATGTTGTGTTGTTGTGCCTATCTACCTATTTTGTTGGTTTTACAAATGTATGCATGATACTAATCTTAGTCGGCCTATGATATCTACCGGTACATAGTGTTTGTACTAATACTACCTTGCTGCACCCTTTTTGAGTGCAGATTGCGTGCCGGAGACTTCTTCCAGACCTCACAATTAACCTGAGGCCATTTCCCGTTCAGATTATAGAGTGAGCTCCTGTCACGCCCCAATTTCCGAGGGACGTGATGGGCACCCGACCCCATACCCGGAGCCGAGCGAACCCACAGACTCCTATCACACGCATAAATTTTTTTCGAACTCAATACGAAAAAATTATAAAATACATAATGAGGCTTACAAACTTGACAAAATGCGTAATTACACAAAACTCATTACATGACACACATCGACATGTCGGCGATGGAGCCGTACCGACGGATCGACACATCATACCCACAACACTGTCTGCAAAGTCTCTAATGCCATCCAGAAGACATAACGTACATACTCTGACTCAGCAGTGCTCCAGAAGAAATTGGAGCTCACCAATCATGCTGGGACATCTTCAACTCATCTGTGGGTACCTGCGGCATGAAACGCGGACCCCCCGAAGGACGGGGGGTCGTACGGAAAATGTGCGAGTATGTAAAGCCCGAAAAACAAAATAAACTATAAACAAAACATAATCAAACTAAAGTACGAGAAACGGGATCGACGACCGTAGTCGGACTCAAAGAATACAAAAGCCGCGGATGGGACCTTAGTCGTAAACATGGCTACCGAAGTACATCCGAACGGGCGTAGACGGAGCGCGTACGTACGGAGATATATAGACGGAGAATCCGAGAATCGGGGATCGGGATACGAGAGAGTGAGCGTAATGTCGGACGCGGATCATATGTACCGATGCAAACCATGCAGAACGTACAGAATGTCCGAGGCAACTCATACGTACTGATACAGATCGTGCAGCACATACAGAGTGTCAGGGACAGATCGTACAAATACTGACATATATCAGACAGAGAACAGAACGTGCAGAAGGCTTAGAGGATAACATATATCGGACGGAATACAGAATGCATGTCAAAATCATAAATCACATATGTACATGACGTGTCCCGGCCCTACGATGAGGGACTCGGTAGATAAAATCATGCATCTCAGAATCATTTATACATAACGTGTCCCGGCCCTCTACTGCGGGTCTCGGTGAATAATAATCATGTGCCATCCTGGCCACCATCCCCATAACATCACATCATAATCACATACAAATAACGTGTCCGCCCGCAAGTACGAGGGACTCGGTGAATAATGCGGAAAGTGCGCGCGAGAACATGTCCCGGCCGGGACGCGGTGGAATCGAATCGTATCGTGACGTACGCACGAGATCATAACATGCCCGGCCGGGACTCGGTGAAAGATACATTGAGCCTTGCGCGAGCGGAGGTAGTGCAGAAACATATGCATATAAATCAAGACTCGACAAACGAATATTCTTACCGGTATCTGAGGCTCAGAAGCAAATTCCAGATCAATCCTTACCGGACGTTGCAATTATCGTGTCAGAACGCCAGGACGTATCAGATCAGATGGTCAAAGCATGTCATATCAAACAGACTTCCCAACGCAAAAATCCGAGATCATTTACGAGTAAGGAACGTTTAATCATACGGAACTTTCGGGGTCGAGCGATAAACACACCAGATACCATACAGACGCACATAAGGGAGGGGTCGGAAATCGTGGATTGTGGGCCCACTTTGCACAAAATCAAGATAACATACAGAAGTTATGAGCGTTCGTACTTACGTAACTCTCTTTTCGGTACAAGCCCTTTTCATACTT
>NW_026717687.1:0-14842 GCF_029784015.1 Lycium ferocissimum | reverse complement strand
GACGAATAGTCTTAAAAGCTCGATTTGATATAATCCGTCATGACATCCGAAAGGTACGTATTATGACTATTTATGTGATTTGTACATGGAGTCCGGACTTTTATGCATATGTTTACTCACTACTGTTCGTGCAAGATATGATATGTCTTTTCACCGAGCCGGGGCATGGACATGTTCTCGTGCGCACTTCTTTGTATTATTCACCGAGTCCCTCGTACTTAACGGGGCGGACACGTTATCTGTTCATGATTATGATGTGATGATACGGGGATGGTGGCCGGGATGGCTCATGATTATTATTCACCGAGACCCGCAAGAGAGGGCGGGACATGTTATGTATACATGATATATGATTCCGACACGCATGATTCCATATTACCGAGTCCCTTAATAAAGGGCCGGGACACGTTAATGCGTGTATAAAATATGATTTTGTTATGCATGATTTCACCTACCGAGTCCCTTATCGAGGAGGGCCGGGACACGACATATGTTCACATAATATTACAAGATACGATATGCATTACTTATCTTTTGGCACTATGTTTTCTGAGGTCTCGGACAAGGTATTACCTTTTGTTCTTCAGATTCTAATCAGAGTTCCGTCTGTTATGTTTCCGTACTCCTGTCTTTGATTATGCTTATACTTGTTACCTTTTCGCTTTACATACTCGGTACATTTTTTGTACTGACCCCCCTATTCTTCGGGGGCTGCGCTACATGCCCGCCCAGTGCGGAGCACGCGCCGCGTGATGCGCGCGGTTTAGACATCGGTCCGTGGTTGAGAGCTCTCTTCGATCCGGAGCGATACTTTTCGGTATATATATCTTACCGTCAGTTCGTTTGTTCGTATATATATGATCATTTGGGTACGGCGGGGCCACGTCCCGTCTTCGGATTCTCGTTCGTATACTTTGAGGCACGTAGACATGAGAGTGGGTTATGGTCCTATACGTACGGTCGTGTATGTATTATGTGTTTGGGCGGTTATCCACCGCGGCGCCTGCCAGTCGCCGCCTATACGTGTGTATATGAATATGTTGGCCTGTGTGGCCTTTGTTGGTATTTTTCAAAAGTGCGAGTTAAATTTTGGTTGGTAAGGCAAACGAGAAACTCGCCAAATTTTTCTAAATACTTGAGTTACTATTTTCGAGCTTTTTGGTACGTACGGGTGCCCCGGTTCGGAGCGCTAGTCACGGCTTCACGGGTTGGTCGTGACACCGGATCCAATGGATACCACCTCATCGTGCCGGTGGTGACCAAGTTGCAACATCCGAGGCACCGACTTCTACCAAGGCCTCTGGGGCGGTTCCGGCTTCTCCTACTCCTGCGCCGAGGTCCGATAACCTGGACAACATGTTCTCGGATATCCCACCTGCAACTAGAGAAGCAGCCGGGTTCGGACATCCCCCTATTTCTCGATCCACGAGGGCAGCTAGTCGGGCCGCCAAAACGGGTGCAAGAGATAGTCTTGTAGGTATTTTTTCGGCCCCTAGCGTGGAACCGAGAAGGACGAGGTCAGCCGTGGTCACCGTCCCCGAGGATTGTAGTTTTTTGTCACATCCTGTGGGAGTATCAAGTTATCTGAGGCCTCTTATTTCGGACTCGGATAAGAGAAAGATGGCCAAAGTCCCTTAGCAATGCCTTATTAATGAGGGCATGCACGCAGGCAACCGGGTAAGCTTAACATCCAATCTTTCTGTAATTCAATGTGATTTTCAACTCTAGTTTATCCAAATTAACTTGATTTTTCTGCAGAGTGTTGTGATCGTCAATGAGGGCTTTATCCGTGCCCGACACGAGGTTGACGACTTAAAGGGCCAGCTGGATGCCCAGGGCCGAGAAACGGAGAAGTTCTAGCACCTTCTGTAGGAAAAAGAAGACCAATTGAGCCGGGCCGCTGCTCTTTCCAACCTTCAACCCGAGCTTGATGCGGCAAAGGCCGAAAATCTTCATTTGAAGGCTGAGTTGGCCGAAATGGTTGAAAAGAACCAGCTCCTTGAAGCGGACAATGCCGGCCTTCAGCAAGACAATGCCCATTTTACTTTAAGACTCGGTGAACTCGAGGCCACTATTTCCCAACTTTGAAGTGAACTTGATTCGGTCAAGGCCGATGCCGTGAAGATGGGAGAGAGGCATCGGCTACTCGAATCTGAGCATGCTAAATACAAGGAGAAGTTGAGGGTAGTCTAACAGAAAGCCGAGGCTCAAGCTCGGATTAGTGACGAGCTCAAGAGCAAGTTCGAAGAGGCTGTCACACCCTTAATTCGATAGGGTGTGATGGGCACCCGACCCTTACTTAGGGCCGAGCGAACCCTCTGACTATTGTAGTACTCGTAGTCATAATGGGCCCCTAATCGGCCATAAATGCGTAATGAAATTTTTTTTTTTAAAAAACAACATACGGTATATCTTTCAAATCAACATAACTTGCGACCGTACAAAATCGGTAATATCATGTGTAACAATATGACGGCTTATGAGCCGCTCACAACGGACATCTTATATACATGACTGCATGTCTGCAAAGTCTCTAACATAATCGATACCATAACACACGTATACACCGACTCGGCGGCACTCGTGAGAAAATGGAGCTCGCCAATCCCGCCGGAACACCTTCTCGCTAATGTCTTCACTCACAGGTTTACTCGCGGCATGAACGCAGCCCCCGAAGAAAGGGGGTCAGTACGGAATATGTACTGAGTATGTAAGGTACAGAAAGCAGCATAATGAGCAGCATAAAGCATGAATATAAGCATCATGGGATCATAGAACGGATAATGAGGTAAGAGAGTAACCTGTACATAGGAATACCTTTTTCAGGCTGGATACCATGCATGCTTGTATTTCCCTTTTAGAAAAAAAAAAACGTCTCTTTTTCGTAGACACAGAAAATAGAACTTATATCAAGTCGTGTCTTGCCATAGCATATCATATCGTATCATATCGTATCATGTCGTATCATATCATATCATATCATATCATATCATATCATATCATATCATATCATATCATATCATGTCATATAGTATTATATCATATCATATCATGTCATATCATATCATATCGTATCATATCTTATCATACCGTATCGCATCATATCATATCTTATCATGTCATAGCGTATCGTGTCATGTCATAGCATATCGTATCATGTCATAGCATATCGTATCATGTCATATCATATCATGTCATGTCATAGCATATCATGTCATGTCATAGCACCGAACAACGTCGGCTCGCCCACATAGCGCCGAAATACGTCGCCGCCCCATATATCTCGCGTCCGGCATCCCGCGTCCGGATGATAAGCCGCCTAATCGAGTGGCAATGAAACATGTTTCCCTTCCCATTCCCCACATATACATGTATCTCTTCCCCCCCCATGTACATATACATATCTCATATACATATATCTCACCTTGAAGGAACGATAATTATAAGGTGGACTATCAATGGAAAATAATATTGAAAAAAACAACATAAAACGAAACCATAGACATCATAAACGTTAGTTCATATGCTTGAAATACTTAGAAAATAGTATCGTAACCAAAGAATAAAATTGAAGACCAAGAACTAGTTTAACACTTTCATACTCGCATTGGATTCTTAACTCAAGGCTCCTAGTCATGGATTCGTTCTTGTTACACCTATCATAGACATATTCTCTTCCTTACATCATCATTATCATTATCATCATAGGACCATTCTCATTAAAATAGTTGCAACACTTATCGTTCGATAAACGGAGCAATAAAGAAAATTCGGGACAAAGGGGCCCACCTCAAGTCAAATGAGGTGGCGTACACAACTTACATGTGTTACATTCCAAGACGTCACTTATAAGAGCTTTTAAAGGTAGTCGGGTCCTATTTGTGCGAATTCTAGATGTTTAGGCAATTTTTCCAACTATTCATGAATATCTAATTCAATTCTACTGAATGCAAAAGGGGAAACTTTAGGTGCGGATCCCGGAGAATAGAGTAGTCCTCGAGGCTCGTATCCAACCTAGTATGCCTAAGACATGCCAAGGAAGAAAGAGTAAGACCTTACATACCTTTTCCGCCTTTTCCGCTACTCCAAACTCGAGCTCTAAATTCGCCAGAATCTACAATTTGGTCACATTTACCAAACAAGAATTAGTGCATTATAGAAGTTGAGTTTTGAAGTAACACTTGTCTACCGAAATTTCGGAAGACTTCCCCTAAATACTCCATCCCACCAAGTTCAACTTGGCCAATTCCAATCAACAACCAAACCAACAACCATCCGACAAAATTTAAGAATATTCCGAACAATCCACAAAGTATTCAAGACAATTCAAACAATATGCTATGCGCAACCCGAAACCTTCCAATTAATGAATACGACAATAATGCGTTTCTTTCTTTCAAATTCTCATACTACGTCAACAATTCCATACATTACCACATTAGCTTCATAAATACAAGAAAACATACTAGAATCATATTAACTTTCAAAACAGCCCACAACAATTGCAACACCAACATAAGTCATTAAACCTTCGTTTCACATTGTAGAATTCACAATACGACAACCAAATTATATCAAATACAATTAGTCCATCTCTTCCACACAAACAGCACCATTCGGCCAGCTTCAACACACACAACTTCATGAATTTCATCCATTTCAACACATTACGACATGCTCAAAGCGTCCACAATACAACAATCCAAACATGCTCAATAAATTAGTTCTTTGCTCTACATAACATTACCTACACACGGCTACACAACATACTCCATAACTTTATGAACTTCATTCATTTTTGCATATCACAACATGCATAAACACCAATAAAACATGTAAAGAAGATCAAGACTCACCTTCTTCCCTTGATTTCTCCCACTCGGCTAGGTTGCTCTTTTGCAAAACAAATGGTTTTCTTCTTCCAACAACTACTCCACGTCGACGAGGGCTTCCAATTAGTAGAGAAACAAGGAGAAAATATTTTTCCAAGACCAAGATCATGGGTCGGTTTACGCCCCCTTGGCCGTTTGCTCCCTTTTTTTTTCTTCTCTCTTTCTTGAATTTTCCAAGTTTAAAATGATGAATCATATGTCTTGTTTGCTCCTCACTTATATATATATACACATGCCATGGCACATGACCGGCCATGCTCTTCATTTTCTCCACTTTTCTAGATTTTTCCTTAAATAATAAAAGATGACTAGTCTTGCATGGTCATGTTTTTACCCATGTATATTTTTGGCCCTTACAAATATAAGACGGACACATAGGCCCCCTGATGGCTTGAGTTAATTGGCCAATCATGGGTGGAGCCCACTCCTCCATGTGCATGGCCACTTTATGAAATAATTTTTTTTTCCAACTTCTAGCCTCCAATCCTTCTTGTTCCAAATTTACCCTTAGCGCTCCATACCGACAAAAAGATGAATATGCACTTATACTTAAATCAAAGTCGGAAGGTAGCCTTGTCCATAACTCTTCGCAACCAACTTAGAAATATTCCGACGTGCGAAATGCGAGATATAACAGAGGCAACTGAGGCCAATGACGTGCTTCAGGCCGAGCTTGAGTCACTGCCAAATTCCGCGCAGTTCTTCGAAGAGAGATCCGAACTAGTGGCTAAATTGGAAAAAGCTGAGGCCAACTTAGAAGAGCCTCTTAAGGACATGGAGCTTGCCGAGGCTCGTACTACGATTTTGGTCGAGTCTGAACGATGGAAATCCCGGAGGGCTACCCTCGAACAGGCCCAAAAAGGATTAAGGGACCTCCAGGCTCAGATAATCAAAGCCAAAGCAATGGAGAGGAGGCTAAAAAAAGCCTTTGATGCCGAGTCGAGGATTCCGAGCGAACGGTTTTCGAGAACTCCGCTCCAACCGTACTGGGTAGATCAGGGCCTGCACTAGCCTTTATTTTGTTTTTGCCTTTTGGTTTTTGACTTGTGGAAAGTTCAAATGTAAAACCCTTTCATATATGAAATGAGCATTTCCCCTTTGATTGTTTCTTCATTCTTTTATCCGAATGCTTGTTATAACATTTGCCTTAATCGCTTATCCCGTTAGGAATAATCAAAGGTCCGGAGTCATTTCTTTTTTTTCGGACTGTGCCTAAGTGTTGGCTTTTCTCTTCGTTTGGTACATTTTTGTCCGAGGATTTGATCGAGTGATTTGGCCGCGGACTTATTTATGCTTTGTGAATTCGTACGTCTCCAAATCACGTTGGGCATTTTTGGGCCGAGGTTTTCGACCGCTATACCGTATTAGGTTCTGACGCCTGAATCTGGCCCTTGTCAATTTTTGATACGTAGCCCTCATTCGAGGTGTTAAAGGATTTTGGCTCGGTTCGACGTGACCTCGTTGCCTTTATCATATTTCAACGGTAGTCCCCAAAAGGTAGGGTATTTAATAAAAAGATGCCGAATTTCGACGTAGTCCCCGGTATAGGATATTTAATAAGAAGACATGTCCGAGATGAATTTTTCATAATTTTCTTTATATTGCAAGTATTTGCACGTACATAATATGAAGACTTCATCCGTTTCCTTCTGTTTTTGCCATAGCAAATACTTAAGTGGACACTATTCATTTTTGATCGTTTGGTCCTTACATTGAAACCTAACACGGAAGGTCCGGGATTAGACAAAGATGAGAAATATAAAATTTCGAGGACTTTTCCGGGCTAGCACTTAACAATGTTCTTTCATTTGCTTTGTTGAATTGGACTTATATTAACTTTCCGGGTAGACCTCGATGGGGGTATGTAGTCCCCTAGTGTTTATCCGAGCTACATGATCGGGTAAGCACTATTAAGTCCCCACTCGAGGGGTGGACCCCGAGTTCCCGGGTACTATGCCTCATTTTCATAAAGTAACACGTTATACTTATTGCCTCATTAAAAATCTTATCGAAAAACCCACTTCGGGACAAAACCGTACTAAGGAAAAAAGTGCAACACGTGTTTTCAGACCTAACTTCGATCGGTACTTTACTTTCTGCAAAAAAGAAGACAGGTCAACAATAAAAAATAAGGGTTGGCATCTATACCTTGGCAGCAGTATCTCTTCAAATGAGCCACATTCCAGTTATTGCGCAACCGTTGTCCGTCCATGGATTCCAGCTGGTACGACCCTTTGCCCGTTATTCCGGTTATCTTGTATGGCCCTTCCCAGTTCGGACCCAACTTCCCGTCATTGGGATTCTTGGTGTTCAAAGTAACTTTCCGAAGCACCAAGTCCCCAACTTGAAAATGCCAAAAATTGGCCCTCCGATTGTAAGAGACCTCTCCATTCTCTGTTTCTGAGCTGCTATACAGACCAACGTATTTTCACATAGTTCGTCCGCTAGGTTGAGTTTTATGGCCATGGCCTCCTCGTTTGACCCGCTGGTGGCGTATTTGAATCGGAGACTCGGTTCACCAACTTCTACTGGGATCATAGCTTCGGCCCCGTAGACCAACGAGAAAGGCGTTTCTCCCGTGCTTAATTTTGATGTAGTTCTGTAAGCCCATAATACCTCCGGTAGCACTTCTCTCCATCGATGTTTCAAGTCTTTTCCTTAGATTTTGAATTATTGTTTTGTTCGTGGATTTCGCCTGTCCTTTTGCACTCAGGTGATACGGAGTTGACACAATTTTCTTGATCTTCAACCCTTCGATAATTATCGACCTTGCCGCCAACGAACCGAGAGAGTCGTTATTCCGCGGTTATTTCGCCGGGATGCCGAAACGACCGATAATATAGTCCCATATGAAGTCAATAACCTCCTTTTCTCTAATCTTTTCAAAGGCCTGCGCTTCAACCCATTTTGAGAAATAGTCAGTCATAAACAAAATGAAACGGGCCTTACCTGGTACCCAGGGAAAAGGACCAACGATGTCCATTCCCCATTTCATAAAAGGCCAAGGTGATATTACTGGGTGTAGCAACTCCCCGGGCTGATGGATCATCAGGGCATGCCTTTGACACCCGTCGCATTTTCGGATAAAATTCTTCGCGTCATCCTTCATCCGGTTCCAATAATAACCGGCTCTGATAATTTTTTGAACCAAGGCTTCTGTACCGGAGTGATTACCGCAGGTACCCTCGTGGACTTCTCTCATCACATAATCGGTTTCTCCGAGACCCAAACACTTGGCTAGGGATCCGAAGTAGGACCGCGACACCGACCGTCGATTAGGCGAAACCGTGTTGTTTTAGTCCTGAGTGACTGCGATTCTTTTGGTTCACTCGGGAGCTTTCCATCATGTAAGTAGTCGATGTATTTGTTGCGCCAATCCCAAGTTAGACCCATCGTGTTTATCTTGGAATGTCCGTTTTCTACCGCCGAATTTATCAACTGCACTATGGTACCGGGGTTGATTTCCTCCGCTTCGACTGAAGAGCCCAAATTGGCCAAGGCGTCGGCTTCGTTATTCTACTCACGGGTACACGCGCATGGTCCACGCTCTTTCGCCGGTGCGGTATCACACCGAGTTTTCTCCGTATCTTTGCATACGTTCATCCTTGACCTCGAAAAAGCCATTCACTTGGTTAACGACCAGGAGGGAGTCACACTTTGCTTCGATTACTTCGGGCTTTGTACTCCGAGCCAATTCCAAACTGCGAAATCATAGCCTCATACCGGCTTGATACGTTAGTTAATTTAATGGATTCTAATCGGCCCCCGTCTAATGGCATCACCGTCGGGGGTTTTAAGGATGATGCCCAACCCGAAACCTTTTAGGTTCGAGGCCCCATCCGTGTGTAGAGACCAAATTCCCGAAGCCTTTCCCGATGTTGGCAAAAGCTCTTTCTCGACCTCGGGAATCATAGCGGGGGTAAAATCTGCCACAAAATCAGCCAAGATTTGAGACTTAATGGCTGTCCTGGGCTTATATTCGATATCATTATGGCACATTTGGTCAGTCTACCCGATAATTCCGGTTTATGCATGACATTCTTTAGCGGGTGAGTAGTTACTACACATATCGGATGGCATTGAAAGTAAGGTTTCAGCTTTCTTGAAGCACTTACCAATGCCAATGCCAAGGCCAACTTTTCGAGGTGTGGATAAAGAGTCTTCGCATCCCCTAAATTCCTACTCATATAATATATTGGAAATTGCGTACCTGCTTCTTCCCGGACTAAAACACAGCTTACCGCTACCTCGGATACGGCAAGGTATAGAAACAACTGCTCGTCTGCCTTCGGTGTGTGCAGCAGAGGCGGACTCGATAAGTATCTTTTTAATTCCTGCAAAGCTTTTTGGCATTTCGGTGTCCAGACGAAGTCATTCTTCTTCCTCAGTAATGAGAAGAAACGATGACTTTTATCCAAAGACCTCGAAATGAAACGGCTTAGTGCTGCTATCCTTCCGGTGAGCCTCTGCACTCCGTTGGCGTTATTCACCACCTCAATATCCTTGATGGATTTGATCTTGTCCGGGTTGATTTCAATTCCATGGTTCGACACCATGAAACCTAAAAATTTGCCGGATCGGACACCGAAGGCACATTTCTCAGGGTTAAGCCACAACAGATTTGCGAAGTGCATCAAAGGTTTCCCGCAAATGTTTTAAATGGTCCGTTTTCGGGACTTGACTACCATGTCATCAATATAAACTTCCATTGTTTTCCCTATCTGTTCTTCGAACATTCCATTAACTAGGCGTTGGTAAGTTGCTCCGGCATTGTTTAACCCGAAAGGTATGACATTGTAACAGTAAGTCCCGTATAGGGTAATAAAGGATGTTTTCTCTTGATCCTCCAGGTGCATCCGGATTTGGTTGTACCCATAGTAAACATCGAGAAAACTTAACATCTCATGCCCGGCCATTGCATCGATCATTCAATCCATGTGAGGCATCGGAAATGAATCCTTCGGGCATGCTTTATTTAAATATTTATAGTCAACACACATTCTAAACTTATTACCTTTCTTTGGTACCACTACTACATTAGTTAGCCAATCCGGGTATTTCACCTCTCGGACAGAGCCTATTCTTAAAAGCTTTGTTACCTCATGTTTTACGCAGGCATGTTTTGACTCCGCTATTGGCTTCCTTTTCTGCTTCACCGGGGGAAATCTCCTATCGAGGCTAAGCACAGTCGTGTGGCACACCTGTCATGTCTATATGGGACCATGCAAAACAATCGGCATTAGCTTGAAGAAATTTAATTAACTTGTTCCTGAGCTCCGAGGTTAACCCCGTGCCCAGGTATACCTTTCTATCCGGTAGATGTTCGAACAAGACGACTTGTTCCAACTCCTCCACGGTAGATTTGGTTGCATCCGAGTCATCCGGTAATACGAACGATCTGGGTACGCCGAAATCATCCTCTTCACCCACCGGGTCCGACCCCTTCTGCTCTGCTTTCGAACCCGTAGCCTTTAGTTGCTATTTGGAGTCCTTGCCTCCGATTAATACATTATCTCTTTGATCCGGCTTTTTTAGAAGAAGTGGCGCTTCTTCGGCTCAAATATCTCCCTTGCAGCTGGCTGTTCACTTCGGATAGTTTTTATCCCCTCCGAGGTAGGGACCTTCAGCAACTGATGTAGTATTGATGGTATTGCTCTCATGCTATGAATCCATGGTCTGCCAGCAAAGCATTATACTTTATATCTCCCTCGATGACATAGAATACCGTCTGTTGTATGCGCGTCGATGTTAACCGGCAAAGAAATATTTCCTTTCGTGGTTTCACTTACCATATTGAACCTACTGAGTACTCGAGCCACCGTGCCATAACCGGTCGAGTAGCCTTAGTACGTTCTACTCACTCTCCACCGATGATGTTGGCCGAGCTACCCCGGGTCAATCAAAATACGTTTAACTTGTGATTTGAAAATAAGAATAGAAATTATCAATGCATCATTGTGTGGTTGAACGATGCCCTCTCGCATCCTTTGGCCGAAGGAGACGGAACCCTCGGCACATAATCCCGATTACGCTTCTCACGCACAATTGAAACCTTTGTTCATTTCATCACTGGCCCCCAAAAGGCATCTGTTCCCCCAATTATCATATTGATTACATGTTGAGGTTCCACCGGCTCGGCCCGTTTGTGAGATTCTCTTTCCTCGTAGTGGCCTTTAGCTCGTTCACTCAGAAATTCTCGAAGGTGGCCATTCTTCAATAAGCGAGCCACCTTTTTCCCTTAGCTGGCGACAAAGTCCTCGCTCCGTGCCCACGGGTTTCATGATATTCACACACCACGCCGGTCCCGCCCGTCCCGGTTCGACCTCAATGGCCTCGGCCATCTTACTTCCGTGATACGGCTGATAGCCGAGATGAGATTTGAGGTGTTGACGTTGAAGTTGTACTCTGATATCCTTGGTAAGTCTTTATTGCTGGCCGAACTGCCGGCATCACTTCTAAATGATAGGCCTCCACTGTTTGACGGGCGCTCGGCCTGTTTATCACCCCGACCAGAGAAGTGACTCGGCCCAACCCTTGATTTTTTCGACCTGAAGCTCGATTTTTCCGAATGAGAGTATGGCCGGTATCTTTCACTCGATAGTCGCATCTCCAAATTTCTCGTAATTTTCCTCGACCTCTCGCAGCTTTTTTTTTGCTTATATTTATGGGTCCCAAGAAAAGCTCGAGTTGTCATCCTCACCCGAATCTTTGATTCGTATCCGTTATGAACATCCGCCTGGTTACGCCTCATATTCCAACAAGTTTTCTTTCAACCTTGAATAAGGCCGTTGAGCTCCGAGGATTAAGCCCTTTGGTGGAAGCTTGTGTCCCCATTCCTCCGGAACCGGAGGGAGTTCTATTCGTTCCCTTTGAAAACGGTTCACAAATTCTCATAACAACTCATCATCTCTCAGCGCGAGGAAGATGTCCGCCTTCCGTGCTCGCACCTTTTAGCTCCCACGGGCTTTTATGAATGATCCGTCAAAGCATTTCGAAGAAAGTGATCGAATGCGCGCGTATGGTCATACCAGGTCAACGCCCCTTTCGATAGGGTTTCCTAAATTTTTTAACAAAACGTGGACTCAATTTCATCCTTTTCGACATCATTGCCTTTTACGGCTGTGTACGAAGTCACGTGCTCCCCGTGGGTCCGTCGTACCATCGTATTTTTAGTATATCCGCATTCGAACCTCTTCGGGATCAACTTCGAGCCGCACTCGAGTGGAAAGGCCTTTGAATGTACCTCTTCGAATCCGGCCCTTTTTGAATCGAAGTGAGCCCTCTGATCCGATCCACCCGAGAGTTATACGCGTTTTCACCCTCTTCTCCATTGAATCTACCTACTTTCCAAGTCTCGAGCATCTTTCGTAACTTCGTGGATGAACCGCCTCCGATCCATTACTCTCGACTATTTGTGTTTCATCCTCCCTAGTTCGGCGACCTTTGACCTTTCTGTGAGTCGCCTTGTCATTTTTGCTCTTCAGCTATTGCAATTCCCCGTTTGGCCATGGCGGGTTCCCCGTTCCCGCAACATTTCAAAAATTAAACATAAGTTAATCTCATCCGCATCCGGTGCTTTTCGACCTCGAGCCGAGATAAAGTTATTTGGATATGAGTATTCAAGGGATCCGGCCGGCGGTGGCATTCTTCCGGGTTCACTCGTGTTCTACCTATTGAGGCCTTCCTCGAATCAATGATTTTGGGTCAATTGGATCCGCCGGTAGTTTTAGTAACCCATCGTTCTCATTTTCAGCCCACAATTTCGTTGTTGTTGACATGACCAGATTGTCGTCGTCTTGCCATTTGGTCCGTTTTTTGTGGTTGTGCGTTAAGACTCCTTAATCAAACGGGTAGAAGGAGGTAGAAGTAAAGATAAAAAAACCACTATTATCCTAGCCCCACGGTGGGCGCCAAACTGTTTATCCCGAATTTCAGAACAATTGAATTTGTAAAAGAGGTATAGGAGAAAGTGTGATGAATTTTAATCTATTTTTGGTTGATACGAAATATATATGGATTTGTTTGTTATAATACATATATATATGTATGTATGCTAATGCCGTGAGTAAGACATTGATATTGGTGATTAAGCTATATATATATATATATATATATATATATATATATATATATATATATATATATATATATTATGTTGAACGGATGAATAAAGCTAAAGATCACTACCGATTCGACTAAAAATCGAGAGAGAGAGAACTTCAATATATTTTTCTATTACAACGTTTGTGATCCGAAAATGCGAACCCCTCAAA
This sequence comes from Lycium ferocissimum, assembly GCF_029784015.1. Classification (NCBI taxonomy): domain Eukaryota; kingdom Viridiplantae; phylum Streptophyta; class Magnoliopsida; order Solanales; family Solanaceae; genus Lycium; species Lycium ferocissimum. The sequence continues at coordinate 1,677 of NW_026717687.1, read as the reverse complement.
GGATAATGCCCTCTATTTATAGGTTTGCCTTTTGGGCCTCGAATACAATACAAAGCCTTTGTGTTAAAGAAAACCCAAAAGGATAAGTAGTATCGCACATATTCGATGACCCAGATTTCATTGCTGGCAGACAAAAATGACAGAACGGTCTCTTGACGCGTGGCAGCATCGCAACTGGTTAACTGGACCAACGGCCACGTTCAGATTGGATCGGAGTAACCGGACCAACGGCCACGTTGAATTTGGTTCGGAGAAACCGGACCAACAGCCCCGTTGAATTTGGTTCGGAGAAACCAGACCAACGGACATACTTCTCTTATCTCGAGTCAGCTACCTTTCGTGCAATCCCCCGGTCTGACGAAAGGACCAAACATACTCGTTCTCATTTGGACTTGCCCTCGGCCCCCGGTCTCACCGGTCTTACCTTTACCCGGTCTTTACCGTATACAGGGAGTAATTAATTCGTACCTTTGTAATTTATTCAATTTTTTTTATAAATATTGGGATAGATGTTTGTTATGTGGTCAAGGAGGTGAATATTTTCCAATGGCAAAAAGCAAAATGAATTAAAGAAACATTTATCAGGAGATTCATATATATAAAAATGTATTAGGTGAGATACGCTACATTACATGTATGTACCTCATTAATTAAAATAAATATAAAAAATTATATTTATCTAATTAAACTTTGATTGTTCAACCTCAAACAAATCATGAATATGTATAACATACGGGATCCCGTAACATGTGCTCGGCGAAATCATCAAATAGAACTGGTGAAACTATAGAAGCACCTGATTGGAGAGGTTGTAGTAGACGTATTTTATGTGCAAAAAAGTATTGGATTTATATTAGAGAAACACAAATATTTGTAAGCTCCAACTTTTGATATGGATAAGCCGAAACCATTTTGGAAAAGTTTAACAAGACTGCCCAAAGTTCACAATTCCCTTATAAATGTGTAATGGATAATAATTATTGCCACTTCTAGACGTGCAAGACACGTATAATACACTTGCAATTGGAATAGTTTTTCTGGTCAATATTGGTTTGCTCATTTTCTTCTTTTGCGAAATGATTTCGGGTCCTTTTTTCGACACCTTTATATAGATGAGACAATAAGTTTATATAAAATAAACAAATAAATTATAAAAGAAGACCTTGGGATATTGATAATTACATTGCTAAAAGTAATATTGGTTTACATTTCTCTCCAGGACAACTTTAAACAGTTTTGTATTCTTGGAAGAGGCAAAGGAAATTAGTGACAGTACTATTTTTAGTAATTCTGTACAAAAATTTCGGAACTAATGTTCGTACATAATTACTACTTATCATTAATTTAAATATCATACTTTTCTAATGGTTAATTCGCATGTCACTAACTATGAAATCACTTAGGGGTCGTTTGGTTCATGGAGTAAATTATTCCGGGATTATTATCCCATAGAAGGTGGGATAAAATAACACCAATTTTGATGGAATATCCAGGATTAAGTTTGAATTAAATTTATACTCTATTTATTTGAAGGTAAAATTTATCCGAAAACGGATAATAGTTACAAATTAAAGGTGAGTAAAAATTGCACAAATTTTATGGATAAAATGTATATCATTCATAATCTTAAAATATAGGTATGATCGTATAATTATTATTTCATGGAAAAAAATTTTC
>NW_026717686.1:0-14686 GCF_029784015.1 Lycium ferocissimum | reverse complement strand
CTTTTTTTTAACACTTGTTCATCATTTTCCCATTCTAAGGGACGTTATAACTCTCCCTTGGGGCATCATTCATACGCCATTAACTCAATGCTCGAATTCCGTCCGATACACTAACTTAAGTCTCGCTTCTCTTAACAACTTTTCTCAAGTCTAATGCCTTTAAAATTCTTAATTAGCATCATCACATACTAGTTCTTACTTGTCCAAACCTCATATACATGGTACCCCTCATGAGTCTATTCACCTGTACGCTAAGGGGAATTTCCGAGGTGTAACAGTGTAGGAATGATGAATTAATTGTAGTAAGCATGCTTGTGTGTTGTTGTAGTGTGTAGAAATGAATGAAGTTCATGAAAATATGGATGATGGTGTGTGGCCGTGTGATGGGCTATTTTGGTGGGACAAGATGAACTAATTTTATTTAGTGTTTTAGTTGATGATTGTTGTGGATTATATGATGAAAATGAATGTTTAATGATCCAAGTTGAAATGGTAACCATGTGGGCTGATTTGGATGTTAATGCGATTTTAATGCAATCTATTGTAATTATGAAAATGAAGTTGTTAACATGTAGATTGTTGGTGTATATGAATTTGGAAGAAGGAAATGTGTTGTCGTTGTTCTTATGGAATTTGAGAGGTTTCGGGTGATGTTGCCCATTGGTTGGGTTGCTTGAAATATTGTGTGAATTGTTTAAAGTGTTCATGAATGTTATTTGGAAGGTTTCGGATTAGTATTTGAATGTATAAGCATTGATTTTGGCTTGATCATATGTAGTTAATTTGAATATAAATGGAATGTTGTCGAATTATGTGGAGAAGAGTTAGTAACATTAGAATGCATTTTGAATTGATTGTTGATGTTATTAGTATGGTTATTGGTGTTGTTGTTGAAGATTTGGCCGAGTTGAATTCTCGGGGTTGTTGAATTCTGATGAAATTAAATTTACGTAAATAAAGCGCTAGTCTAGAATTGGATTCTAAGTGTTTATGACTAATGCTTGGTGCCAAATGATGTTATTGTAGATTTTGAGAAGCCGAGACGTAAGTTTGGGTTAGCTTAGGAAAGCGGACGAGGTATGTAAAGCTTAACCCTTCTTTCTATTGGCATGTCTTAGTTATAGAGTAGGCTGTGCTACGAGCCTCGGGATAACTCTATTCTTGCGATCCGCGTATGTCTACGATTCTTATTTACTTTTTATGTTGGCAATTGTAATGTACTCGAATAATGGCCCTTATGTCTTTGAAATCATTGGTTTTCAAAGTTTGCATAAGAAGTTTTGTTCTTAAAAAGTTCAACGTCGAAAAAGGGCCGTAACTTTCGTAGACGGAGACGGATCGCCCCGATGCTCATAGGAGGCTGCGCGCGTACTAATGATTATACTTTCCATAGACGGGCCCAGTTGGGTTGACGCTCGTCCGTGGGTCCCGCGACTTTCCTTTGCTTAGTTCTAACGCTCTTGCGGAACTTAATACGGCCTATCGTCTTAACCCTCGGCGTCGATTACTTACTGACCTATCGAACCTGTAATGACAATCATGATCTTGACCTCTATAAGCTACTTCCTATGGTTATGATACGTATCTTTGATTTCTAAAGTCCTATTTGATATGTACCCGAGTGACGTTCGGGAAAAAAATTTGATTTGATTACTCTTCTGGTTTTAAATGATAATTCGTTCTGACTACTTTAAGAGATTTTTTGAAAAAAATGTTTTATTTTGGCATAGTCTCCCGTGATCGTGCTCGTGCATATGGTTGTTATATCTTTCACTCTGAGTCCGGGCCGGTTATGTATCGTGCGCACTATGTTATTTTTAGGTGTGATCTTGTGTTACGGTTCACGAGCTCTGCCGCTAGGGCCGGGGTTCGGTTTATATTTGGTGTTATCTTTGTGTATGGCGTTATGGTGTGCTATGATGTGTTATGGGGATATGTCGGGTTACGGAGATATGAAACCTTCTCGGTGGATGTCGTGTTATGGCGCCAACGACGGGCGGGCGACCATAATTCTAAGAGCCCCGTGATTTATGTTTTTATGAGTAAGCATTTTGATATTTTGGATACGCATTTACTTTTACTTGGTTTTGACTATGATCTTGTTTCCTATATTTCACGCTTTGCGCCACTCGGTACGTAGTATTTGGCCCCCTTTCTTCGGGGAACGCGTTTCCGTACTGCGCGGTACGGATACTTATTTGGACGATCCTTTGCTTAGATTCATGTCGGTGACTTGCAGCGCTCCCTTGTTCCGGAGCCTATACTTTGGTCCAGATTTTGTTATTATGCATATGTATATGTTCATTCAGGGGTACGGCGGGGCCCTGTCCCGTCATATGATTTTGTTATGACTCTTAGAGGTCTGTAGACATATATGTGTGGGTTGTGGGTACTTCCGCTTGTTCAGTGTACGCGTGATGTGTGTCTTTGGACGTCCCCATACTACGATAGCCTTACGGCTTATGTGATATCGTCTCGCTTGAGGGTGTGATTGTGATCTGTATATACATTTGTGACAGCTTCGGGGCGACGTTCCACTTTTCTGTATATATATGTCAATTGTATTTTGTGTTCCACTTTTCTGTATATATATGTCACTTGTAATTTGTATAAGTTCTTCGTGCACTATTTCTGATTAATGGGTGTGTACGGGTGCCCAGTTCGGGCACTAGTCGCGGCCTACGGGGTTGGGTCGTGACAAAAGTGGTATCGGAAGCGGTTCATCCGGATTGTCTACGGCCGTGTCCGGCGAGTCTTGTTTATAGTGTGAAGCCCACACTCATAAACAGGAGGTTGTAGGGCATTTAGGAATCAGTGACCCTTTTTCTATCTTAGATCGTGCGGTAGAGCCAAGTCATAGGAAATGAGATTCCTCGTACTAACTTTTGATTTCAGCGGAAGGACGACATCGACAGAAGAAAGTGGTTGACGCTAGTGGAGGTTGCAAAGCGCAGGTAAGTAAAGGTACGAAAGGTATATGTCAAACAAGGTATTGAAGTATGATCGAAATGTAAAGTTGAAAACCGAAAGGGAAAGTGAACAGGAAAGTGTAACAGGTGTGGTTCGAGTTGGATATACGAGGTAAGTCCATCATTTTTTTACTATTATTGATCTTGAGGCCCCGTGTTTGTAATATGATATGATATGTATATATATATATGTTATTTTTGTGAGGCCTTGTTGGTATTTCACAACGTACGGGTTTTGAGATAGTAAGAAATACGAAGAGAAAACTTCTACTGAAAGTTGCGACCCGAGAAATAAAAGAGAATGAAATATGGGTTTGTGATATGCCTTAAAAGGTTGTGCCAATAGTAGGGATATAATTTGGCTAAGTTACAAGTATGGCTGACCTTGAATAATAAGTTAGCTGCTGAATTGATGGTAATGGTAATTAGGAGATCGACATCGATATGGTAAAAAGAATTTGGAAAACGTTTGTGATATTAAGGAGACGGTTAGGAGACTGGCAAATAATGATAGAGTGTTATACTAAGGTACCAACTGAATTGATAAGCATGGATAAATTATGATGAATTTATAGCTAGAAGAAATAATAGTATGATTGAGACAAGAGTGCAGAACAAAAAAAAAAGAGAGAAGAATTGTGACGGATATGAATGTACTGACAAGACAGCTTGCGAGGTATTAAAGATAAGACTGGCCAGAAGGGGTAAAAAGTTAAGAAGTGTGACACTATAAGGTGGGTTACGAATAGAATATTATGTGAATATAATAAGGATTGTTGCGAAAATGAGCAAAGCCTAGCGAGGAAGTGACTACAAGATATGACGCGATCTATGTGATTACAGTATAATGGTGAGCCAGTGAGAAAAAAAAAAGAGAGGAATTTATGAAGTTTTTCTATAGGGAAAGTTCCGAATAAAGATTATGAGATAACGGAAAAGATAGCGAGCACAAAAGAAGAAGAGGTTGATTGAAAAAAAAAGGATGAAAAGAAAAGCGGGCGAGATAATAGTGCAGTAATAAATTATGGCATGTATAGCCAAGAGCACGAGTAATACCAGTGAGGGGACTGTGGACGACCAAACTATAGAAGGATGAGTAACGAGATAAAATGAGTGCTAGGAAATGACTGGTATGATAAGAACAAATAGGAATGAGTGCAATATGCTTTGAAAGTGAAAAAGGGGTTATGTAGGTGTAGTATTTTCCGGAAGATATGGAGGTATTATAAAATTCCTCATGCGCAGAAAAGAAGGATAGACATAGACTGGAGAAATGTGGTAGGGGGATACCAAAGGGAGCACCCAAGATAGACGTAATTAAATAAGTACGAATATGGAACGAAAAGGGAATACATAGTTATGAATTTAAAGGTGTAGTACGACGACATGGTTATAAGGTAAGGCCATTATTGAGACGAACTTGGTATGTTTTTGAGTAAGTTAGAAGCTTGTGTTGGGCACACAGTAAGGGTAAAAAGGCATAAAGCATAAAGGGATATTACGTGCACACGACTTCACCTAAAAAAAAATAGTGAAATCTCTAAGCGACAAAGACGGTAGGCTTAAGGAACCGGAGGTGCAACATAATTTCACCAAAAGGAACAGGTGATATAGATTGCGATAAAGGTGCTACTTCAAGAGAACCTTAGACACGTATCGTCGGAATATAAGTGCCACTAATTGAGAATTTGGAACGCCTACAGGCATTAAATAATTATTGATTGGAGTAAGAGACCCTTTCTGACTTGGAGGGAGATGTGTTGTGAGGACGTTTTGAAATCTATGTGGGGACTTCAACTCACTCCGGACTATGTGCGAAGGTCATGCGACGAGGTTGACGCGATCATATTAACATTAGAACGTCGCATTTCATCGAGTCCCCAAGTTAAGCGTCTTTGGAGTGGGAGCAATTTTAGGATGGGTGACCCACTGGAAGTTTTTACGAAAGTCTTACAAATTCAGACGTAAAGCAAATGAGAAGCTAGGTTAATCTAAGGAAAAATTAGAGTACGAAACGGGCGAGAAACCTTAAGAGGTCGTGTAGAACGAAGCGGAGGCGAACCGGTGAAAAGGAAGGTGCATTACGGCTTTAGAAACGCGGGATAAGTCGAATAGTGTTGGAAATATTTTGCAAGCAAGATGGTAGCGATTATGTATACGTATGTATATGATATCCCATACATGGCTATAGTGAATCCCAGCAATCGACGTTGAGGCATATTGTAAGGCATTAATCGGACAGGGTAAGGAAGTTTAAGTGAAAAGAAATAAAAATGGCACAAGTGTTATAAGGCAAGCCGATACTGTTTTCGCTACGGATTGAGCTTGGAAAGTTCTAAGATAATGATATTTGGGAAAGAAAAAAAGTAAGTAGGCGGTAGGTAAGGTGACCAAAATGTCGGAAAAAGCGAAAGAGTAAAGCACGGCGCGATTTGGATAAAAATGTAAGGGTAGGCGTGTGAGAAAGATGGAGTGTGGTGGAATGGAACCAAAGAGGATTGTGTAGAATTGCAGGATAGACTTCGATAAGTGGAACGAAAGAGTAATGACTACAACGAAAATGAGAAGTAAAGGAAAGAAAGACTAGGCCGTGCAACGGTGAAAAACATTTCTAACTCTCGAAGAATAAGTGCCGAAGACGAAGGATATTTAAAAACTATTGATGTATCAGGACCTCCTTAATAAAGGGGGGAAGAACATATTGGACTTGAAAGAGATTATGATGTTCTTATGCTCCAGAAGGGAAACTTATTAGCTTGGAGCTAGAGTTCAAACGATCGCCGATACAAGGAAGCCGAAGACACGTATACTTATGTTACGAGAGAATTGTAAGGGAGTAAGAATTCCCGTAGCCCATACAACGTATGCTTTTGGGTTGTATTGTAAGATTGAGGGATAAAGGTTAAAGAAACAGTTGTGGCAGAGAGTTAAAGGAATAGTTACGGCAAGAGCCCAAGGATTTAGTTTGAACTCGAGTTATAAGTTGCCATAAGTGTAGTTGTACTGTGAAGGATAGCGAAGGGTGCAGAACCATTACGTATACATACTTTGGATAAGTAGCCCTGGGAAGGAACTAGGAGGAATAGTTTGAAGGACATAACCATTATACCCACTAGCAATAAAGTCGTGTTGAGTGAGCACTCGGGAAGTAAAGGTAATGATGCCAAGGATGTAAGGGACTAAGGATGTTGACTACCAAACCGTGAGGAGTCAGTAAAAGAGTATATTCAGGACCATTTATCCAGTTAGAGGATATGCGCAATTATATGGAGAGACTTCATAAAACTCCCACATCTATGATCTTAGACGGAGGAACCCAATTTACGATTCTGGAGGCCATTCCAGGATGAATGAGGTCACCAATTAGTTGGTTCGAGATTGGCGAAACCAAGTTAATTGGCCAGATATGATTCAGCAAGTAGTTGACAAAGTGAAACTCATTCAGGAGCGGGTATTAGCAGCTCAGAGGCAACAGAAGTCATATGCCGATACTCGACGTCGACACCTAGAGTTCCAGGTCGACGATAGGGTATCTTTGGAAGTGTCACCCTTGAAGAGTGTTATGATATTCGACAAGAAGGGGAAGCTTAGTCCGAGGCATATTAAAGTAGGCGAGGTTGCCTATAAATTAGACCTACCGTCTGATTTGGGAACAGTGCATCCGGTCTTCCACGTGTCCATGCTTCGCAAATGTGTGAGACGACCCTTCCGCAGTATTTTCCCTAGGTGACATCCGGGTAACGGAGGAATTAATTTACGAGGAGCGGCCTATAGCCATACTGGATCGTCAGGTGAGACGATTGCGTAACAAGGACATAATTTCCGTTAAAGTATCGTGGCGGTACAATATCAGGGAAGATTCGTCCTCACTTATTCCCTAAGTCTTCAGGTAATCTGAATTCCCAAATGGGTTATATTGATTGATTAATGAATTGTATGTGACAGCCGTGGAAGAAACTCCCCCGCAGTGCTTGTAAGACCTTGTAAGACCAGTTCAACATTCGAGGACGAATGTTCTAAAGGGGGGGAGGATGTTATATCCCGTATTTTGTACGTTGGGACATTCCGAGCTAACCATGAAAAGTTAAGGACAAGACTACTCCAGCATTCGAGTTTGAGATTTTTGACCTTCGATTTTATTTTAAGGCATAAGTTGCTTGTGATTTTATTGGAATGGAATATCAAGAAAAATTTGGGGTTAAAAGTGAATTATGAAAAGCTATTAAATTTTCATGAAATGGCCAAGTTTGGCCGTGTGGCATGGTGTGGGACCCACCCTTGGTTGGCCAAATTTGACTAGTTCAAGCTATGAAGGGTGCATGTGATTACTTTATAATTGTAGGGGCTAGAAGTGAAAAAAAATATTCTAGAGGGGGCTAAAGTGGCCGGCCAAGATGTGTGGGCCATAGGGCCACATGTGTTAAAAATATATATAGTGAAAAGATGACAAATTAAGTCATCTTCATCATTTTATCTCCTAGAAATTTCAAGAAGTTGGAGAAAGAGAAGGGAGGGGTATTCGGCCATGGTGGCCGAACCCATGCCTATGGGAATTCTTCACCAAAAAATTTATTTTTTCTAGCTTTTCAACTCTTTGGAAGGTGCTAAACAACATGGAATAATTGTTAGGGCAAGCCAAGCCTTTGTTCATGCAATTCTCAACCTAAGCCATGTTGAAGAACTAAGTGAAGAAGGTAAGTTTTAATCCTCTTTTCATATGTTATGAATGGTTTATATGTGTTGTGGTGTGTGGAAGTGAATGAAATCCATGAAATCATGCATGTTGAAGTGTTGGCCGTGTGTATGTAGTGGTGTGTAGGAATGATGAATTAATTGTAGTAAGCATGCTTGTGTGTTGTTGTAGTGTGTAGAAATGAATGAAGTTCATGAAAATATGGATGATGGTGTGTGGCCGTGTGATGGGAAATTTGTTTTGGTGGGACAAGATGAACTAATTTTATTTAGTGTTTTAGTTGATGATTGTTGTGGATTATATGATGAAAATGAATGTTTAATGATCCAAGTTGAAATGGTAACCATGTGGGCTGATTTGGATGTTAATGCGATTTTAATGCAATCTATTGTAATTATGAAAATGAAGTTGTTAACATGTAGATTGTTGGTGTAGTATATGAATTTGGAAGAAGGAAATGTGTTGTCGTTGTTCTTATGGAATTTGAGAGGTTTCGGGTGATGTTGCCCATTGGTTGGGTTGCTTGAAATATTGTGTGAATTGTTTAAAGTGTTCATGAATATTATTTGGAAGGTTTCGGATTAGTATTTGAATGTATAAGCATTGGTGTTGGCTTGATCATATGTAGTTAAGTTGAATATAAATGGAATGTTGTCGAATTATGTGGAGAAGAGTTAGTAACGTTAGAATGCATTTTGAATTGATTGTTGATGTTGTTAGTATGGTTATTGGTGTTGTTGTTGAAGATTTGGCCGAGTTGAATTCTCGGGGTTGTTGAATTTACAGGGGAAATGCTGCCCAAATTTCTGTAAATAAAGCGCTAGTCTAGAATTGGATTCCTAAGTGTTTATGACTAATGCTTGGTGCCAAATGATGTTATTGTAGATTTTGAGAAGCCGAGACGTAAGTTTGGGTTAGCTTAGGAAGCGGACGAGGTATGTAAAGCTTAACCCTTCTTTCTTTTGGCATGTCTTAGTTATAAGTAGGCTGTGCTACGAGCCTCGGGATAACTCTATTCTTGCGATCCGCGTATGTCTACGATTCTTATTTACTTTTTATGTTGGCAATTGTAATGTACTCGAATAATGGCCCTTATGTCTTTGAAATCATTGGTTTTCAAAGTTTGCATAAGAAGTTTTGTTCTTAAAAAGTTCTACGTCGAAAAAGGGCCGTAACTTTCGTAGACAGAACCGGATCGCCCCGATATGCTCATAGGAGGCTCTGTAGCGTATAATGATTATACTTTCCATAGGCGGGCCCGGATTGGGTTGACGCTCGTCCGTGGGTCCCGCGACTTTCCTTTGCTTAGTTCTAACGCCTTGTGACAGAACTTAATACAGCTATCGTCTTAACCCTCGAGCGTCGATTACTTACTGACCTATCGAACCTGTAATGACAATCATGATCTTGACCTCTATAAGCTACTTCCTATGGTTATGCTACGTATCTTTGATTTCTAAAGTCCTATTTGATATGTACCCGAGTGACGTTCGGGAAAAAAATTTAATTTGATTACTCTTCTGGTTTTAAATGATAATTCGTTCTGACTACTTTAAGAGATTTTTGAAAAAAATGTTTTAAACTGCATATAGTCTCCCACGACTCTGCTCGTGCATATGGTTGTTATATCTTTCACCGAGTCCCGGGCCGGTTATGTATCGTGCGCACTATGTTATTTTCCGGTGTGATGCTGTGTTACGGTTCACCGAGCTCCTCGCTAGAGGGCCGGGTTCGGTTTATATTTGGTGTTATGCTGTGTATGGCGTTATGGTGTGCTATGATGTGTTATGAGGATATGTCGGGTTACGGAGATATGAAACCTTCTGATGGGATGCTGTGTTATGGCGCCAACGACGGGCGGGAGACCATAATTCTAAGAGCCCCATGCATGATTTATGTTTTTATGAGTAAGCATTTTTATATTTTGATCTCGCGTTTTACTTTACTTCGTACTTACGGTTTGACTATGATCTTGTTTACTATATTTCACGCTTTGCATACTCGGTACATATTCCGTGCGGCCCCCGCTTTCTTCGGGGGTGCGTTTCATGCCGCGGGTACGGATACTTATTTGGACAATCCACCGGCTTAGGATTCTGTTCGGTGACTTGCGGCGCTACCCTTGTTCCGAGCCTATACTTTGTCCGTTTTGTTATTATGCATATGTATATGTTCATTCGAGGGGTACGGCGGGGCCCGTCCCGTCATATGATTTTGTTATGACTCTTGGGTACGTAGACATATATGTGTGGGTTGTGGGTACTTCCTGTTCAGTTGTGTACGTGATGTGTGTGCTGGACGTCCCCCTATACTACGATAGCCTTACCGGCTTATGTGTGATATCGTCCGTTGAGGGGTGTGATTGTGATCTGTATATACATTTGTGACAGCTTCGGGGCGACGTTCCACTTTTCTGTATATATATGTCAATTGTATTTTGTGTTCCACTTTTCTGTATATATATGTCACTTGTAATTTGTATAAGTTATTCGTGCGCTATTTCTGATTAATGGGTGGGTACGGGTGCCCAGTTCGGGCACTAGTCGCGGCCTACGGGGTTGGGTCGTGACACTTAATGTAGTAATATTATGGTCTCTATGTCTTTGGTAAGATTGGATTTCAAATATTGCATAAAGATTTTGTCTTTAAAGGATTCTACGTCTAATAATGGCCGTAACTTTCGTAGACAGAACGGGATCGCCTCGATATGCTCGCAGGAGGTTTTGTTGCGTATAATGACTATGTCTTCCGTAGGCGGGCTCGGATTGGGTTGACTGTTATATCCTGTATTTTGTACGTCGGGATAATCCGAGCTAACTAGGATAAGTTAAGGACAAGACGATTTCGGGATACGAGGTAGAGATTCTTAACCCTCGATATTGTTTTAAGGCATAAGTTGCCTATGATTTATTGGCATGGATTATTAAGGAAACTTAGGGGGTAGAAAGTGACATTATGGAAACTAATATTTCATGAAAAATAGGCCATGTGGCCGTGTATGCGTGTGGGCTATAGGGCCATGTGGATGAGTTATATAAGTGTGATAAGATGACTTATTAATCATCTTCATCACATTCATCACCTAGAAATTTCAAGAAAATGGGAGAGAAAAAGCACAAGGCCATTCGGCCAAGGAACCAAAAATTGAAGGCCAAAATATTGATCAAGAAAAATTATTTTCTTCTAGTTTCACTACTAATTGGAAGGTCCTAAACAACATGAAGTAGTTGTTGGAGCATGCAAAACACTCTTTTGCAAAACACAACCTTGGTCAGAAGAACATGAATGGAGAAGGTAAGGTTCCACCTCTTTTACCTATGTTATGGATGATTTGTGTATGTTGTGGAGTGTGGAAATGAATGAAATTCATGGAATTTTAGTGTGGAAAATCAGAGCAGCCGTGTGTGATGTGTTTGGCCGTGTACGTGCTAGGTGGTGTAGGAATGATGAACTAATGTCACTTAGCATTTTGGTTGTTGTTGTTATGTATTTTATGATGAGAATGAAGGGTTAATGACTCGAGTAGAAGTTGTAATTGTTGTGGCTGATTTAGAACTTTGAAGTGATTCTAATATAGTTTCTTGAATTTTGGAAATAATGTTGTGGACGTGTGGAGTATTGATGCAATTCATGAATTTGGAAGAAAAGAATGCATTGTGTTGCTCTTGCCAAGTTTGGAAAGTTTCGGGTGGAGTAGTATATTGTTTGAATTGTTTTGAATATTTTGCGGATTGTTTAAAGCGTTCTTGAATCTTGATTGAATGAGTTTGGAGTAGTATTTGAACATGCGAGCGTCGATATTGGCTTGAATGTTTGTGGTTGAAATGAATGTAAATGGAATAATATGGGATTATATAGAAAAGGGTCACTAATGTTAGAATGCGTTTTGAATTGGTCGTTGATGTCGTTAATATGATTGTGGGTATTGTTGTTGATGATTTGGCCGAGTTGAATTCTCGGGGGTTGATGAATTTATAGGGGAAATGCTGCCCAAATTTCTGTAGATAAAATGATGGTTTGGAGTTGAACTCTCTGATGCTTAAGGCTAATGTTCGATGCCTATTGATGTGTTGTAGATCTCGAGAAGCCAAGACTTAAATTTGGATTAGCGTAGGAAGCGGACGAGGTATGTAAAGCCCATTCTTTCTTTCTTTTGGCATGTCTTAGTTGACACGAACCCCGAGGTAACTCTATTCTTGTGGTCTGAGCATGTCTATGATTCTTATTTGTTTCTTGATATTCGTATTCTTAATGTAGTCGAATTATGGTTTTATGTCTTTTGTATGACTAAATTTCAAAAGTTGCATAAAAGTTTTGTTTTCAAAAAGAGTTTTGTTCCTAAACGATTCCGAAACTACGAACGTCCGTAACTTTCACATAAGGGCTCGGATCGCTTCGATTTGTTCGTAGAAAGTTCCCAAGTGAATATTGTCCGTAACTTTCCGAGGCGGACTCGGATTGGTTTGGCGTATGACTATGATCCCTATGGTTTTGTTAATACGTTTATGATGTATGCTATGTTCCGAATAACGTCCGAAAGATATTTGATATAACTATTGTCCGACTTTCAAATGACGTTCCGTTTAGACTACTTCATTGAGTCTTTGAAATGTTTTAATTGCATTTGTTTTCACACTACTCTGCTCGTGCATGCCTCAATGCATCTTTCACCGAGTCCCGGGCCGGGTATGTATTCGTGCACATTCCACTGCATTGTTCACCGAGTCCTCACTGTAGGTCGGGAGTACGAGATATATATAATGATATGATGATGTGATGAGATGGGGATGGCGGCCGGGATGGCATATGATGATTACGTTCACCGAGTCCCTCGCTAGAGGGTCGGGTGCAGTATATATATATATATGTATATATGCATGCATACGATTATGATATGATTTTACTCACCGCGTCCCTCACTAGAGGGCGGGGTATATATATGTACGATGATATGATGACATGATTATGATATGATTTACTTACCGATATATGTATATGCATGATAAATATTTTAGAAGGCAAGTTTTATGATTTTTTTACGGTCATTGTACTTGTTTACGTAATTCCCTACTTCGATTATGACCCTGTTTTCTGTATTCCATGCTTTACATGCTCAAGACATACGTATCGAATCTTCTGGCCCGCTTTCTTAAATTTGCGTTTCGTACGCAGTACACCCGGATATGTGAGAAGATGTTAGTAAAAGATGTCCAGTTAGGATTGGCGAGCTCCACTTTCTCCAGATCTTTGCGCGAGTCGAGTATACGTGTACTATGGTATCGGGTTATGCTAGAGACTTTGCGAACGTAGGTCGTGTGTATAGTATGTCGGTTTGTAAGCGGCCCTATAAGCCGATGTATTATTATGCATTATACTGATTTGATACGATTCATCGATTTCATTTGAATTGCGCGGACAAAAGCATGTTTTTGTTTCGAAAAACTTTCATTATGTATTTATTGTTACACCTCGGAAAAATTTCCCGTTGGTACGCAAGTGGACGAACTAGTGATGAGAGCGAGGAGTGCGAGTGTATAATGTTTCATGAAATGTATGTAAATGGATGGGAATGAATAGAATAAAAGTCTAGAAATGTGAAAAGTTGAAAGTTGGCAAAAGCCGCAGTCGTGAAGTCCAAATACGGACCGTAAGTGGAATACGGTCCGTAAATAGCGTGTCGTAAAATGGCATGCAAACGTTTCAACTTTACGCCGGTGGAGAAATGGTTAAATACGACTGAGTGGACGGACCGTAAAGTGAAATACGGCCCGTAAACCATGGTCGTAAATCCTCCATGCTGCCAAAGTTTAAGTTCGCTTAAGGTTAAAGACGACCACGAGGACGGTCGAAGTAAAGTGGAATACGGATCGTAAACCTCCATGGACGACCAGCGTTCACCTCGGCCACGGTTTCCAATTCATTAAATATGAGGACCAAGACTTATTTTATTTCATTTCTACTGCTACACCACTTCTCTCTAGAATCTCTCTCACATTTATTACACAAGTTTTCAAGGATATTTGAGGATCAACAACATTAAATAAGCGAATCAAGAGTAAAGGAAATCATCAAAGATCATCCAAGTCAAGAAATCCAAATGGAGAAAAGCTAGGGTTTTGGTGCTAAGGGTGAATCACCACTCCAAGCTTGTTCCTCTATTATTATTTAAGGTAAGTTTCATGACCTTTACATGCTATTTGAAGTATTTATAAGTCGAGACTCACGAATTGTAGAAGTGCATAACAAATGGGTCATCAATGGATGAATAATGTCATTATTGGTTAGTAGTTGGCCTCGAGTCATGAAACGAATATGTTGATGATATAAATGTGTTATGAATGACCTATAGAGCATGAAATGAGCATTGGATACGAAAGAATACGATGATGGATTTTTAGTCATGATTATGGAAAATTGAGGTGAATTATGAAATGCGAATCATATGAATGAATGATGATTGTTGTTAATCATATTGTGATGATTATTATGAATGTTGGGAGTTGATATGGAATATGGCGGAAAGTAGTATAAACAAAGGAAGCGTGCCCAATTTCTATAGCTTTAGTAAGTATGTTTTTACAATGACATAGCTAATGTCGATATGAATTCCATTGAAGGTATAGACAAGCGCATTAAGGAGAACGAACAAGCGATAGAGTAGCTAAGCGACAAAGGTATGTGAGGCTAATCCCTTTCCTTCTAAGGCATGAGTCCTATGGCATGAATTTTGTTATATCCCGTGTTTTTGCACATTCGGGAAATTTGGACATAATTGTGATTTGTAAGAATAAGACCATGCTTTGATTTCATGTGGTGTGTGTGTTGTTCATGAAAAATAGTGGTGTGGAAATACGAAGGAAGGCCAAGGGCAAAATCGGAATCTTGGAAATTTGTTTCGGGAATTTGCAAAAATATGATTCTTAAGGAATTGGGCTTAACAAAAATTAAGAAAATTTAGGGCCCAAGAGGAAGGTGGCCGGCCACTACAAAGGAACCCGAGGGAATTATTTTTTTTTTCCCTGTG
>NW_026717685.1:0-14791 GCF_029784015.1 Lycium ferocissimum | reverse complement strand
GGGGGAAACCAGAAGGGGGGCCGATCTAATCCAAAAGAGTGGAGAAAGTTGTTTTCGGATCGATTATCAACCCAAAGTCGACTAAAGTCATATGCGATAATCAACGGTTTAGACTTGGAGTTCTAAGTTAAAGGATGTCCAAATCAGCGAACAATTATTCGTGAAGAAGTTCCGTTGCGATCACGGATTGACAAGTTATTCTTGAGAACTAAAGATGTAGCCTCGGTTAAAGTCCTTTGGAGAAACAATAATAGGGAAGAAATGACTTGGGAAGATGAGATAGATACAAAGTCCAAATATCCACATTTGTTTCCATTACCGGAAAGTTGGATAAACAGATATCATTGTCTTCGAGGTATGTGATGCTTCTTTGAATGATTTCTTGGTCGTGTGTGGCCAATGTGGTATTGATGTTGATCCGTGCGAGGGGCACTATATATTTTGGTTGTTGTGATAGGCTGGTAGTGGTATAGTTATAGGAAAACTGCGGCTAAATTCTCGTAGAATTCTTAAAGAGTTTAACATTTGAGGATGAATGTTTCTAAGGGAGGAGGAATGTTGCACCTCGTAGTTTTGTACGTTGCGATTCGTTAAGTGTTGGTAGTGTAATTTTGGATACTGGAGTACCTTCTAGGGTATATGAGATTATATGCGCCCACCTTATGATTATGAGGATTTAAGTTCATATAATAAGCTAGGGATTGATTGGAGGGAAAGTGGATTAAGGAAATTAAGTTTGTTGGAACTTCTGAGAAAAGATGGGGAACAATTTTGGTCACACTTAGAGAAAGAATATCTTTTAGTATATGAGGAGTTTTGAAGTAAAGCAAAAGCCTAAATTGAAGTTCATGAAGTCTAGTTTCCAACCCAACAAACGGCTCATCGATATCATATAGGAGTAGAGAGTTGTGGACGTTACAATTTAGGCTGCCAGAGCAGGGATTAACCCTTCTCGAACGCGACCCAAGGGCCGCGAACAAGAAGGGGAGGACCGAATAACCCTTCGCGAACGCGACCCAAGGCCACGAACGCGAAGGGCAATTTCTGAGTCAGTGGAAACCGACTTAAACACCCTATATAAAGGTCAAAACCCCTTATTTATTCCCTAAAATATTCTAAAGAGCTCCGGAAACATAGAAGGGCATATATGTATCATTAAATTGAGGGTTTGTGAGTGGTTTCAAGTGGCAGAGCATTAAATCGAGGCTCGGGTAACGTGTAGTTGTGATCATAGTATCATTTTACGGTGGATTTTGGCTTGGATTCAAAGTAAATATTGAAGGTCTTGCTATTCTAGTAAGAACAAGGTATGAATCTCTCCTTATTGATATTGATTTAGGTTTACTTACGAGGATAGTGTTATTAAATCATCATATAATGGATTAATTGGTTGAGAAATAGGATAAACATCGTGTGGGATGTTTTATGAAGTATATTGGTATTGATGATGATGTCATTGATGTTAGTGTTGTTGTTGTTGTTAGTTATTGGTATTGTGATTTCGGGTTAGGGATATAAACAGAGGAGATGCTGCCCGAATTACGACAGATTCTAAAAGGATCTAAATTGAAGGCTTAAGACAAGCGTATGATGATGAGTCTAACAATAGTATGAATAGTTTTATATGTAGATTACGAGACTACGACTGATCTTGCTGTTACACCCCATAGTTTTGAGATTCTAGCTACCTTTTAGAGAGCATATGAGGTTATACGTGTTTATCTTATGGTTGCGTGGGATGAAGTTCATATAATAAGCCCTGGAAGGATCGAAGGGCAAGCGAACCAACAAAATTAAGTTATTGGAACTTTGGAGAAAATGTGAAGGGCAGTTTTGGCCCAACTTGGAGAAAGAATACCTTTTAGTATGCGAGGGGTTTTGAGGCAAAGTAAAATCCTAAAGTGAAGTTCACGAAGTTTAGCTCCCAATGCAACAAACCGCCCACTGATACGGTATCAAAGCATGGAGATATGGACGTTACAAGTTGGGCTGGCAGGCCAGGAAAATGCTCTGTGCGAACGTGCCAGCACATGGCGCAAACGCGCTGCTGGGGTGACAGAAAACGCAGCGCGAACGCGCCAGGAGGTGGCGCAAATGCACTGATGGGGTAACAGACAACCCAGCGCGAACGTGCTGAGTACTTTTTAGGTCGGTGCAACCCGAGCCTCAGACGTTATAAAAAGGGGTTATCCCTCTTATTTCCTCATTAAAACACCCTCCAAGCTTCCCAAATCTTTTGGAACGCTCCACCCGTTCCACTTATCAAGTTTTCACGTAAATCGAGTATAATCCCCTGATTCTGGTCCAGGCAAAGATACAGTTGCGATTATAAAATCGTACAGCGACGAGTTATGGGTCAAATTCAAGGTGGGAAGTGAAGATATTGCATTAATAGAGGGATTAAGGTATGAATCTCTCTTTATTACTATTAGTTTTGATTTATTTACGGAGGTAAAACTATTAAACAGTCTTATAATGAATTGGTTAGTTGAAGAATTTGGAAAAACATCATGTGAGATGTTTTATGACGTATATTGGTGTTGGTAATGTTGTTGTTGGTATTGGTATGATTGTTGTGGTTGTTGGTTGCTGAATTGTGATTGCGGGCTAGGCATATAAATAGGGGAGATGCTGCCCGAATTTCGGCAGATTCTAAATGGAACTAAATTAAGAAAGTTAGATGGGCGTATGACCGTGAGCCTAACAATAGTATGAATGGTTTATATGTAGATTTATGAGCCTGAAAGGATAATCATTGAGTCACTAAGGAGATCGAAAGGTATGTTAAGGCTAGTCCCTTTCTTTCAAAAGGAATGATTCTTATGTTGTGATTCCATATATGTTTCCATAACCGTCTTACCTCCAAAAGTTAGAAGTTTATGATTTTTAAAAGCTTCCTATGATACT
Organism: Lycium ferocissimum; assembly: GCF_029784015.1. Taxonomy (NCBI): domain Eukaryota; kingdom Viridiplantae; phylum Streptophyta; class Magnoliopsida; order Solanales; family Solanaceae; genus Lycium; species Lycium ferocissimum. The sequence goes on along the minus strand of NW_026717685.1, from coordinate 11,884 downwards.
AAATATGAGTTGTTTTCCATAATGTCTTTATACTCAAAAGTTAAAGATTCGTTATTCCAAGAGTTTCTTATGACGTTAAGGATGAGGATGCTTTATAAGGATAAAGAAGATGGGATGTTTTCTATGATGAGCATGATGATGATGACTTTGATTCTAGAAGTTCCAAAGCTTATGATTTTAATGCTATTACGAGACTATTGAGTTTATTTCATGATTTTCTTAAATTGCTTATTGTTGTTGGTCTCACCTCATGAATCGTTCCTTCGAGGTGAGATGTAGCATTGATGATTATTCCATAATATAAATCGGAGGTTATCGACCTTACGTCACTCCGATCAAGTGCAGCTTTTGATTGGGCTCTCATGCATGCTTTATAAATGTGTATGTATTTTAATAACGCCGTTCCTACATGGCCGGGCACTATAATACTGCGCCGCCCAATAGGCGGCCGGGAAGACACACCACTGCAGTGGACAGCTTGAGCCCCGGATGCGGGAGGCCTGGACGCGGGCTAATGATGATAACACCGTGCCTGAATGGCCCGGCAGCATAACACCGTACCTATATGGTCGGGCAATTTACTTGTATGTATTTATAAGAAGTTAAAGCTAGCATGTATGACATCCGCCTTAAGAGGCAATCAGGTGTATAGGTTTTATTTATCTCATGTTATGTTCCATGTTTCTGGTTATGTTGTTATTCATGCCTTACATACTCGGTACAATCTTTCGTATCGACATCCTTTCTTGTGGATGCCGCGTTCATGCTCGCGGATCGGGTGCCGACAAGATGACCTAGACCAGTAGGATCTCCTCTCGCCCACCGTCAGTGCGCTCCATTGGTCCGGAGTTGCGTACCCTTTTTGCTATGCTTTTTTATATGTAGATTTGTGGGTATGGCAGGGCCTTATCCTGTCTTTTCTACAGTTGGTACTCCATAGAGGTCTGTAGACTGTTATTTATAGTAGGAGCATCATGTAGCTCCGTGGTTTCTTATTTTATTTATAGTACATGTTGTGGTCATGTCGGAATGCAGTGTCATCTTTTGCACGCATGCCTATATATATCCATGTGGACTGTTTATAAGTTGTTGAGGTAGGGTTTATTGTATCAAATTTTCAGCAGATGCTATCACCTAGGTATAAGTTAGAAATGGGCCACCAGGTTAATCAGTATATGGCAAGTACGAGGTTAGGGGTGCTTGGTCAGTAGTGGTCGGGCACTCGCCACGGTCCATGGGTTGGGTCGTGATAAAAGTTGTATCAGAGCAGTTCGTCCTAGGGTTGTCTATAGACCGTGTCCGGTAGAGTCTTGGTTATGGGTGTGAAGCCGGCCACACTTATAAATAGGAGGCTGCAGGGCATTTAGGAATTATTGACATTCCCTTCTATCTTAGAGTGTGCCATAGAGCCAGAGTCTAGGAAAGATCGTTTCTGACCCTCTTTTCCTGTAAGTGGAAGCAGTTGATGAGAGACGAAGAGATCAACTTCAGATAGTGGGGATGCCAGGAAGGCCCCCAAGGCGGATTCAGGACCCTAGATTCCGGGACCGTACAAGAGGAGTCCCAGCTATTCTATCGAGGCAGACCCTTTCGAGGACCCCACGACGATTCTCCCAGAGTTCCTGACTTTCATGGAAAAAGACCCGTCGAAAGATATGAGACGCCGGTGGAGGAGGCTCCCGAGGCTGTACCAAAGTTGTCCCCTCCAGCTTCTCCTATGGTGGAGCATTATGTTAGGGCAGCTACGCCTGTGAGTGTTACTGACTATTCTAGCCCTTTATCTTTGTCACGACCCAACTAGTGGGCCATGACGGGCACCTGAAGCTGGCTACCGAGCACCACTCACAATGCTATCTATCATACCCAACCTGGACATATATCATTCTCAAGACAAAACTCTTCATAAGATGGTCATTAACATTTACAAAACATATATATATATATATACACACACACATTATCCCGCGAGGCTACCAAAAATGATATACAAAATATACCCTTGTGTATTCATGAGACATCTACTACCCACGCATACACATCTACGAGCCTCTACTGGAATACTGAGACATAAGGACGGGACAGGACCCCGTCGTACCAGAATATGAACACAAAAGAATGCATCAATAAGCTGCACCTCCGGAGTAGTGGGGTGCTCCTTTATAAGCTGATATAGCTCCTAAGGATCCGGGCCACCTCCTGTCTACATGTGGGCATGAACACAGCGTCTATAAAATAAAGGACGTCAGTACGAGTAATGTACTGAGTATGTAAGGCATAAACAATAACATGATAAAGAGATACAAGAATGAAAGATAAAGAGATAACCTGTAGCTAATTGCCTCTTAAGGCGGAGTCATGCATGCTAGCTTTTGTAATAAAAATAATATCATATCATACGTGTATAAGCTGCCCGACCATATAGGTACGGTGTGATCATCATTAGCCAGCGTCCAGGCCTCCGGCGTCCGGGTTAAACATCTCATGCAACCCACTAGTGGTGTCTTCCCATGCCATCTAGACATGGTGTAATCATCATCATAGCTGCCCACTACGCCAGTCGTAGTGGTAACTACCCGGCCAACTAGGAATGGTGTAATCGTACATATATATATCATAAAGCATACATGAGAGCTCAAGTAAAAGCAATAACCTTATCGCAGTGACATAAGGTCGGTAACCTCCAATTATATTATAGAACAATCATGATCGGCATGTCTTACCTTGGAGGAATTAGTAGCACGGGGTCAGACTAACAACAACGAGTATACTCAAGGAAAGCATAGGATAAGCTCATAAACTTCATAAAGGCATTAAGTCATGACTTTGGGGTCTTTAGAAATAGAATCGTCATCATCAATATCATGGAACACATCTCATCCATTTCTCTTAAGGAATCCTTAAGAACATCTAGCTTTTCACATTTAGAATATAAGGAAGTCATGAAAATATAGAGGAAATCGTAAGGTAGGAGTCATGCCTTTGGAAGAAGGGGGCTAGCCTTACATAGCTTTAAGTCGCTCTAGCTTTGTCGACTAAACGCTTCTCTCCAATATTCACAATGCTACATTTAAAAGAATTCATACTAGGGTTAGATAACCGGAAACATACTTAAGCTTAAGTTAAAGCGACTAAAAGCTAATGAGAATTAGGCAGCATCTCCTTTTCTCCGACAACTTCCTTCGTATAATAAACAACTCCCAAACTTCAATAACAACACCCACAATATCATAATTAACAAACTTCATCAATCTAGACGTTATTAAATTCTCAAAATCCTATTTCAAAGTCACCATAACCATAATTATGACACAACATCATATTCCTTCACATATATAACTATGATTCAAGTCAAGCTACTATACAAGAATACCACTATTTCCATAATTGAACTTCATACTTCACTATCTCTCATAATCCAAGTCTTTCAACCACTAAATATTCTTAATAACATGGAATGAACATAAAACTCACCTTTGATTATGTAGGAATGGGCTTTGGATGAGAATACTTCACTTGGGGAAAACCCTAACTTCAATTCCAAAGTGATGCTTGGCTTCTAGCAACCCTAATGAACATCCAAGCACATGATTTCCTTGATTATAGGTGTTTGATATTTTATTCACCTTGAATTTATGTTGGTATCGTTTATGGAATGTTCTAGAGCTCTTGAAAGGTGTGGAGAAGATGGCAAATGAAAAATATGAACTTGGGGCTTATATTTATAAAAAGTACAAAGCTACCCGTCAAGAATTATACAGACACTTATATGGTCTGTATAATTTTATACGGTCCGTATAAGTGACCGTATAAGTCATAAGTGACCGTATAAGTCATCCAAAGGATGACCCTCAACGGATCGTTATACGAACCGTTATACGGACCGTATAATGGGTCGTATAACTCACCCTTTTTCCGAACTTGTTCTTGTCGTTTCATTTGGTCTCCAACCCTTATGGAACCTTCTTAGCACTTGTTTAACACTTCATTAACTATCTAAATATCCTCATAACTCCTCTTCAAGGCATTACCAAATAATCCTTAACGCACTAGTTTACGAAACCTTTCCTAAATACCACTTGTACTTCACTTGTCCTTATCAAACTTTATTTCACCAATCCATATAACTTCAAAATCTTATCGTGTGCGTTCTAAAATTACCAAGTACCCTTTTCATAGTCATAAGATCTTTATGTTAACCTTAAGCTCATGTTAATCCACTTACGACACAACGACATGAATTTTCGAGGTGTAACACTCTCCTCCCCTTAAGAACATTCATCCTCGAATGTTAAGTTCTCGGGAATTCTATAGAAATTTCGCCAGAGTTTCACCTGTAATATGACACTACCATCCTATCACAAAGAACCCCAAATAACCTTTCCATACAGGGCTACAATGTCATAGTAAAATACATGACCACACACGGCCCAAAAGCAATAAACGGAAGCATAACATGCCTGGGGACAATGGCGTCTCATTTTGAACTTCTTCCGGGGTTAGAAATAGATGTGGATATTTGGTTTTCATATCCTCTTCTGCTTCCCATGTCATCTCTTCTCTGTTATTATTCTTCCATAGAACTTTAACTGAGGCTACGTCTTTAGTTCTGAGCTTCCGCACCTGCCTATCCAATATGGAAATAGGCACTTCTTCGTAAGCCAACTTTCTCAGTGATTTGAACATCATCTACTGGCACGATTCAAGTAGGATCTCTGACATACTTACGGAGCATCGACACATGTAAAACTGGATGGACTGATTCAAGTTACGAGGTAAGTCCAATTCATAAGCTACTTGGCCTATCTTGCGGACTACCTTATAAGGTCCAATATATTGAGGACTCAATTTTTCCTTCTTGCTGAATCTCATCACGCCCTTCATTGGTGATACCTTCAGGAACACCCAATCATTAACTTGGAATTCTAGGTCTCGGCGACGGTTGTCCGCATAAGATTTCTGGCCACTTTGGGCTGTCAACAATCGATCTCGGATAACCTTGATCTTTTTCACCGTTTGTGGAATCAACTACGGAGTTGTACCTCTCCTACTTCAAACCACCCAATTGGTGATCTACACTTCCTTCCATATAGAGCTTCATACGGGGCCATCTGAATACTGGAATGATAGTTTTTGTTGTATGCAAACTCAATAAGGGGTAAATGGCCATTTTAACTACCTCCAAAATCTAGCACACATGCCCGCAACATATCTTCCAAGGTCTGAATGGTGCGTTCAGCTTGTCCCTCTGTCTGAGGGTGAAATGTTGTGCTGAGCCTCACAGGAGTACCCAATCCTTCTTCAAAGGACTTCCAGAATTTAGCTGTAAATTGTGCTCCTCTGTCAGTAATAATAGACACAAGGACACCATGAAGCCACACTTCTTCTTTAAGGTACAAATTTGCATAATATTCTGCTACATAGGTAGTTCTGACAGGTAGAAAATGAGCCGACTTCATGAGTCTATCAACAATTGCCCATATGAAGTCATATTTGCGCCAAGAACGAGTCAAGCATACAATGAAATCCATGTTAATTACATCCCATTTCCAAGTTGGGACTTTCATAGCTTACAATAATCCTCCTGGCTTCTGATGTTTAATCTTCACTTGTTGACAATTGGGACACTGGCTACAAATTCTACTATATCCTTTTTCATTCCATCTCACCAATACATTGACTTGAGATCATGGTACATTTTGGTTGCCCCTTGATGGATAGAATAACAGGATTAATGAGCTTCCTCCAAAATCTGATGACGTAATCCTGCAACATCCGGGACACACAATCTGCCTCGGTACCTGAGAACCCCATCTGCAGAAATCTCAAATGGTGACTTCTCCTTCTGAGGAAGTTTATCTCTGTAGTAACTTAACTTAGGATCTTCATATTGACTCTTTTTCAAATCCATATCTAGAGATGAGACGGCTGGGTTATGGACGGTGACTCCTGTATTGCCCGAGTCCATTAAGCGAACTCCTAGGCTAGCTAGCTGGTGGAGCTCATGGACTAATTCTTTCTTCTCCGAATGGACCTCACATAGACTACCCATTGATTTGCGGCTAAGTACGTCAGCCACTACATTCACTTTTCTAGGGTGATATAAAATACTCACATCATAATCTTTCAATAGTTCTAACCACTGCCTCTGTCATAGATTTAACTCCTTCTGCTTGAAAATATATTGGAGACTCTTGTGATCTGTATAAATATCATCATGTACACCATACAAGTAATATCTCCACATTTTTAGCGCATGAATAACCGTAGCCAATTCAAGATCATGGGTCGGATAATTCTTCTTATGTTTCCACAACTGCCTGGAAGCTTAAGAAATAACTCTGCCGTGGTGCATGAATACACAACCTAACCTAACGCCAGAGGCATCACAATAAAAAACATAACCATCTGGTCCTTCTGGAAGTGTCAGGACTGGAGCTGAAGTTAATTTATCTTTCCATTCCTAGAAACTGCGTTCACAAGCATCGGTCCACTGAAATTTTGTGGATTTCTGAGTTAGCTTCGTCAATGGTGCGGAAATAGAAGAAAATCCTTCCACGAATCTCCCATAATAACCTGCTAAACCCAGAAAGCTTCGAACCTTTGTAGGGGTTGTAGGCCTTGGCCAAGTCTTCACAACCTCAATTTCCTGAATATCTACTCAAATGCCATTAACTGAGATAATATGGCCCAGAAAAGTTACAGAATTCAGCCAGAACTCACATTTTAAAAATTTAGCATACAATTCATGAGCCCGAAGAATCCCAAGGATAGTACGCAAATGGTGTGCATGCTCCGCTTCTGTCAGAGAGTATACTAGAATATCGTCAATGAACACGATAACAAACAGATCTAAAAAAGGCCTAAATACATTATTCATATAATTCATGAACACTGCCGGAGCGTTAGTTTACCCGAATGACATCACTAGAAATTCATAATGGCCATATCTGGTTCTGAAAGCCATTTTGGGAATATCTTCTTCTCTAACTCCCACTTGATGATACCCCGATCTCAGGTCAATCTTGGAAAACCACTTGGCACCCTATAATTGGTCAAACAAATCACCGATTCTCGGAAGAGGATATTTATTCTTTATTGTCACCTTGTTCAACTGTCTATAGTCGATGCACATTCGCAAAGATCCATCTTTCTTTCTTACAAGCAAGACAGGTGCTCCCCATAGTGATGAACTGGGTCTAATGAATCCCTTCTCAAGCAAATCCTTCAATTGTGCCTTTAAATCTTTCAATTCTGCAGGAGCCATTCTGTAAGGAGGAATAGATATAGGTTTAGTATTTGGCAGCACATTAATAGAAAAATCAATCTCTCGCTCCGGTGGAAGGCCTAGAAGTTCATCTGGAAATACATCCGAAAATTCATTTACTACCGAGATGGATTGAAGAGTTGGCGGCTTTGCTTCGGTATCATGAACTCGGACTAAATGATAAATATAGCCTTTGGCGATCATCTTCCTCGCCTTGAGGTAGGAAATAAACCTACCTCTAGGAGATGTTGTGTTACCTTTCCATTCAAGTACTGGTTCTCCTGGAAATTGGAATCGAACCATCTTTGTTCTGCAATCCACATTAGCATAACAAGAGGCCAACCAATCCATGCCCATGATCACATCAAAATCTAGCATTTCCAGCTCAAACAAATCAGCAATAGTCTGACGATTACATACCACAATCACACAATTTCAATATACTTGCCTAGCTATTACTGGGTCACCAACAGGAGTGGATACCTCATAAAGCTTTATTGGCTCGGGTTTCACCCCAATACGATCAGCAATATATAGAGTAATATACGACAAGGTAGAACCCGGATCAATCAATGCATAAACATCATAGGAGAATATGGATAGCATACCCTTAACCACATCTGGGGAGGACTCAAGATCCTAGCATCTGGCTAAAGCATAAATACGGGGCTAGGGGCCACCTGAACTAGATGCTCCCCCTCTGCCCCTACCATGACCTGCTGAAGTCTGGGGAGTGCCTAACCGGGTGCACGGACAAGGAAGAACTAGCTACTGATCCTGTGGACTGGGCTCCAACTCTACCACCCATCGATGGACAATCACGCATCATATGCCCAACCTGACCACAAGAATAGCAAGCATCTGAACCTCGGCGACACTGACCTGAATATAATCTACCGCACTGGCTGCATCACGAAATCGGTGGTTTCCTCCGACTATAATCACCTCCAAACTGGGAACTCAAAAGTCTCGAGCTCTGACCCTGTCCTGAATAAATGGGGCGGTCAACCCTCCTACCCGCAAATCGTGGGGGTGCACTAGTCATGGACTGGCCCGAGTATCTAGAAAATCTCTGCCTCTGACCCCCTCGGTACTCACTACCAGCACCCGCAGATCTGGCTCTCTTACTATGCCCTCTATCCACAGCACGCTCACCCCGGTGCGGCTGCTGTTGCTCCTCTAAGTTCTGGGCATGGGCCTGACTACGGGAAATGTCCATCCCCTCCTGTAGTGAAGCTGTCAAGCAGTCTTTGAACAAATGTGGCCCTAAGCCACTCATATACCGATTTACTCTATCTCCCGTCTCAGCTACCATAGTTGGGGCATACCTAGCCAATGAATTAAAGTGAAAGCTGTACTCTCGGGTACTCATATTCCCTTGCTTAAGATTCAAGAATTTATCAGCTCTGGCCTGACGGACCTTGGGTGGCAAATAATGACAGATAAAAGCATTCACGAACTGTTGCCAAACTGGGGGAGACATATTTTCCCCTCTTGAAGAAATCTATTTGTTATACCACAAAATCGCCACATCCCGCAACCTATAAGATGCCAACTCTACTGACTCGGTATCCGAAGCATGGATGATCTTCAGCGTCCTCAATATCTCATCTATAAAGCATTGGGGGTCTTTATCTGGCTTTGACCTGAAAAATTCTGGAGGATTTAAACTCATAAAATCACGGGCCCTTGCACTAATCGCCCCATAACCTGGGCCTGTACTATGTCATTGAGCCTGAGCGGCAACCAACTGAGTCAATAGCTGAATAGCCTCAGTCATCTGTTGACCCGAAGCACCCGGTGGAGGAACTGGAGGCATAGGCACTAGGGTAGAGACCCCTTCTTGTTCTTCTAGAATAGGCTGAGTATGGGAGGTATGGGATGGAGCCTCATTATGGGATTCACCTTCTTCTATATTCGTTGATGGATCCTTTTCCATCCGCTTTTCTGTCGTAGCCATGCCCTTCTAGGCGGCTGTCGCGTTTCTCTTTGCCGGTATCGCTGAAATCATAACACACAGTTAGGGAAAGGAATTCCTATAACATAGCTCTATCACACGATCTATTGAAGAAAAAGACGGTCATTATTGCTAAATGCCCCACAGCCTCTTGTTTATAAGTGTGGCGAGCCTCAGACCCATAAACGAGACTCTGCTGGACACGGCTCGTAGACACACCCTAGGACGGAACTGCTCTGATACCACTTTTGTCACGACCCAACTAGTGAGCCATGACGGGTACCCGGAGTTGGCTACCGAGCACCACTCACAATGCTATCTGTCATACCCAACCTGGACATAAATCATTCTCAAGACAAAACTCTTCATAAGATGGTCATTAACATTTACAAAACATATATATATATATATATATATATATATACACACACACACACATTTCCTGCGAGGCTACCAAAAATGTTATACAAAATATACCCTGGTGTATTCATGAGACATCTACTACCCACGCATACGCATCAACGAGCCTCTACTGGAATACTGAGACATAAGGACAGGACAGGACCCCGTCATACCCAAATATGAACACAAAAGAATGCATCAATAAGCTGCACCTCCGGAATATATAAATATATATATATATATATATATATATATATACACGATAAGAGTGGGGTGCTCCTGTATAAGCTGATATAGCTCCTAAGGATCCGAGCCGCCTCCTTGTCTACCTGTGGGCATGAACACAGTATCCACAAAAGAAAGGACGTTAGTACGAGGAATTTACTGAGTATGTAAGGCATACACAATAACATGATAAAGAGATACAAGAATGGAAGATAAAAAGATAAACTGTAACTAATTGCCTCTTAAGGCGGAGTCATGCATGCTAACTTTTGTAATAAAAATAATATCATATCATACATATATAAGCTGCCCGACCATATAGGTACGGTGTGATCATCATTAGCCCGCGTCCGGGATAAACATCTTATGCCGCCCACTAGTGGTGTCTGCCCATGCCATCTAGACATGGTGTAATCATCATCAGAGATACCCACTACGCTTGTCGTAGTGGTAACTGCCCGGCCAACTAAGCACAGTGTAATCGTACATATACATATCATAATGCATGCATGAGAGCTCAAGTAAAAACAATAACCCTATCAGAGTGACATAAGGTTGGTAGCCTCCGATTATATTATGGAACAATCATGATTGGCATGTCTCACCTTGGAGGAACTAGTAGAATGGGGTGAGACTAACAACATCGAGTATGTCACGACCCGAACTACGGGCCGCGACGGGCATCCGGGGCTAACCACCGAACACCGCTCATATTACTGCTTATCTGCTATCATTCATCCCGTATGCTCGTAATCATATAAAACTGTCATGTTCTGAAATACGTTAAATTTTATAAACATAAGCCCTTCGGCTATCAAAATAATATATACAAATACACATACATATACATGGAGACCATGGGGCCATGCTACCCACACATACGTGACTACGAGCCTCTAATGGAATACCAAACATATAGGACGGGACAGACCCCGTCGTGCCCAAAATGTGAATATACAAATATGTACCAAAAGAATAATCAAAGCACCTCCGACGATGGAGTGCTCACAACCGCCCACCGACTCCTAGGGATCAAAGACTGCCTCTGCCTCACTGGTGGCATGAACGCGTCCAAAGAAAGGGGACGCGGCACGAACATTGTACTATGTATGCGAAATGAAGCAAACATAACCCGGAAATCGTAAATCATGAGATTTAGGGCATAACCTCGTGCCATCTTTACATATGAACCGCTTTCATGTACGCTCATCATACATAAATACATCACATACATTATCATAGCATGCAAGCATCGTCACATCATTCATACATCATCATATCGTTACCCGCGTCCGGTGATCATCCCATGCAGCCCACTAGTGGTGACATGTCCGCCCTTTCCTCGGTGCGGTGAATTAGAGCTCCGCCGTAGCGGTGACACGTCCTACCGATCAGGCACGGTGGAATCATGGGTGTGCCCGCCGTAGCGGTGACATATATCCTACTAATTAGGCACGGAATCACATTATCACACATACCATGCATTTCATACACTTGTCATCATTAACATTCAATTCATAGACATATCGTGGCTTATCATAATCTTACCATAATTTAGCATCCTTAGTTACATATACATATACAGATATTGTTTAAGAGCGGCCATGTTTATGTCGTGGGTGACATAAGGTCGTGAACCCCCGGTCATGTTATGGGACACATACATCACATCTCACCTTGGAGGGATTTAATTTAAGGTGAGTACATAAGGAGGAATGCCAATGGATCGTGATCATCATTATTGATTTCGTAAGAACGTCATATCTTGGTCTCTAGAGTCGTTATCGCATTCATAGCATATTTCGTGTCCCGTCTCGTCATTCATGAACTTAGACTTTCATCTCTAGAAACGTAGGAGATTCAGGAAGGAAGAGGAAAACCATGCATAAGATCATGCCCTTTAGAAGGAAGGGTAATGCCTCACATACCTTTGTCGTAAACTACTTTATAGCTTGCTCGTCCTCCTTGATGTCCTCATCTTTCCTTTAAGAGATTCATATCGCGTTTGCTAGGGAATTTTAAAACCATGCCCCTTA
>NW_026717684.1:0-14873 GCF_029784015.1 Lycium ferocissimum | reverse complement strand
GCCATCACAAAAATTTTTCCCCAAATTCACTAACTGGAGGTCCCCAGGGTAACGGGAGTTGTTGTTTAGGCCAATAGATCACTGCGTTTCATCAATCACAAACCCCAGCCTAGTTGTGAAGTCAAGGAAAAGGTAAGATTTAATCTTGTTTTATGTGTTGTGAATGATGTATGCATGTTGTAGTATGTCAAAATGGATGAAAATCATGAAATATGGTATGTTGGAGTTGAGGCCGTGTGTTTGGTATATAGCCGTGTAGGTGTGTGTGTTGTGTTGAGGTGATGAACTAAATTCTAGCTAGCATGTTTTGATTGATTGTAGTGTGAAGGAATGGATGAGAATCATCAATATGTGTGGGTGTAGTGTTGGCCGAATATGGCTTGTGTAGTGTAGCAAAGAATGGATTAATTCTATTTGGAATTTTGATTATTGTCGTTATGAATTCTATGTTGGAAATGAGAGTTTAATGATTCAAGATTGATGTTGTAATCGTATGGGCTGATTTGGAGGATTGTGTGCATTTAATGTAATTTTTATATTTATGAGAATGACATTGTTAGAGTGTGGATTGTTGGTGCAAATCATGATTTGGAAGTGAGGGATGTGTTATGGATATGGTTCTCGGGTTTGGGCAGATTTCGGGTGAAGTGGGATAATATTTGGGATGTTTGAAACATTGTATGAATTGTTTAAAATTGTTATATCCCGCCCTTTTTCATAATAGAAAATCAAAACAATTGTGATTTATGAGAAAGGAGGCCATGTTTGAATTTTTCTTAGTAAGTGTGTGGCGGATATGGAAGGTTGAATGTGGAAACCGGAGGAGGCCTAAGGAGCAAAATTGGAATTTTGAAAATTTGCCTCGAATTTCAAATTAAGATTTGTAGCCAATTGGGCTCAAAAAAAATTAAGAGAATTAAGGCCCAAGAGAGGGTGGCGGGGAAGCCAACTACAAGGCCCAACCCATGCTTTAATTAAATTTGCCATGTGCCTAATAATTATAAAAGGATGATTAGCCTTAGAAGTTTCATGAAATCAAAGGAAAAATCAAGAGAAAAAAAGAAGAAGGAGAGAAAGAAGAGAAAAAAAAAAAAAAAAAAGAAGAAATAATTCTTGGAGCTTGGCCTTTGATTCAAAAAGTTGGTTCTTCTTGAATTCTTACTAAGAAGACGCCTCTTCAACGTGGTATAATTGGTTTGACAAGAGAACACGTTTGCGGCTAGAGAATTTCAAGAAAAGGTAAGAATCTTGTTCTTTTGTGTTATGGAAGAAGTATGTATGATGATTGGAATGGAATGAGAATTATGGAAATTGTGTTATGTGTGCATGGGCGTGTGTGTGTGTGAAAAGTGTGTGTGTGTGTACGTGTGGCATATTGGTGAAGGGAATGGATGAATTTGATTTTAATTAGCTTGCTAGTTGTGTCGTTGTGACCCTTGTGATGTAAATAAAGGTTTAGCGACTCAAGTTGGCATTGAAGTTGGTTGTATGTTGTTATGGGAAATTTATGTGATTTTCATATAGTTTTTATATAATTGTGAAAGCAAGGTTCTAAATGTGAATTATGGTTGTTGCTAAGGAATTTGGAAGGAAAACAATGTAATTTTGTAGTATTGTTGCAATTGTAGAAGGTTGGGACGAATTATGGTTTGATGGAGATTTTGTGTATTTTGTAGAATAATGAGAAATGTGTTCGGATTGTATTTGAATGGTCTTGAAATAGTAGATAAATATGAAAATGTTAGTGTTGGATTGAAAGTGTGAAGTTAGAATGGAAGTTAATGCATTATGTAGAAAGAAAGACTATTTGTGATAATATGTGTTTTGTAGCGATTGTTGATGTTGTTGATGTTGTTGTTGGGTTGGTTGTTGTCATTTAAGCCGAGTTTGATCCTCGGGGATGTTGGATTTATAGGGGAGATGCTGCCCAAATTTTTGTAGATAAATAAGGGCTAAGAATAAGCTCCCCAAAAGAATATGATTTACATTTGGTAACTTTGACCATTTGCAGATTCTGGACGAAACGGGATTTGAGTTTAAGCGAGCGTAAGACATCCGTAAGGTATGTAAAGCCTACCTTTCCTTCTTTTGGCATGTCCTAGTCATACTAGGTGAAGATCGGAACCTCGGGAATAACTCTGCTCTTGGAAATCCGAGTTTGATTTTGCATACTATTCATTCAGCGCAATTGAACTAACACCCCTACATTTGGTTAAAAGAATGCGTAAACCTTTGTAACGGTTACAAACGTATCTGAATCGCTCTGAAACTTTTATGGACGACTTTAGGAAGCCTAATATTTGTAATTTACGTCCGCCACCTTGACTTGGCCCGAGGTGGGCCCACAATGCTCGAGACCTTGGTATAGCCCCATTTGACGTATTTTGGTGCAATAATTAAAGGAAACTTTTGGGCTGTTGTCCCGACTCTTAAAGGATAGTTGTTTAACTACTTCATTATGCTCTATAATATAATACTTATTGTTTTGGTTTTCCAAAGGGCTTCGGAAACTCGTTTGTGATTCACCAATGATTTTTAAAGGATTAGTTTTGTACAAAGAAACATAAAATTGATTTTCTTTTCAAAACCACTCCGAAGGGAGTGCGATATTTTATTACACAAGACTTTTCAAATCACTCCGAAGGGGGTGCGAGATTTTACTATTTCATTCCACTTACGACTCATGTCTACGTTCCACAACTCCATTATTAGGGTTATTATTGTTATTATGCCCGAAGGGGCTAGGATTAGTATTATGTCACGAGTGGTATGCCCGAAGGGGCCAGGGTAGCCGTATGTCACGAGTGACATGCCCGAAGGGGTTAGGAATATTATGTCGGGGCCAGCATGTCCGAAGGGGCCAGGATAGACGTATGTTGGACCGGCATGCCCGAAGGGGCCATCATTTTATTTCGGAACCGGCATGCCCGAAGGGGCCAGGATAGACGTATGTCGGGACCGGCACACCCGAAGGGGATCATTATCATCATTATCATTATTCTCATTGTTGTTATCATTATTATTACTATTATTATTATTATTAGGCCGGAAGCGGCCGTCCGAATGGACTATTCTACTTGGACATTAAATTCATCTTTGTATCCTAAATTTGCTCACGTTGTACTTTTTCGATTCATGCTTCGATGCTTTACATATTCGGTACATATTCCGTGCGATCGACCCCTTTTCGGGGGGCTGCGTTTCATGCCGCCGAGTCCGGGCGCGACTCGGCGATCCCGGCTTTTATTGGGGGACCGGCCACCGGGGTCGAACGACTCTCTTGTTTCGGAGAAATTTGTCCCCGTTTTGGTATAGTTTTATATATTGTACGAGGTCATACTGCGAGAAGTCTGCGAACAGCGTGGGAGTTATAGTTCTTGTTTGGCTTCGCCTACCATCATTTTGTTGTATAGAAATGGCAGAGGCCTTTTTGGCTCGTCTTGTTCTATGTCGTGTATATATGTATATAACATGTTTTGAGATGCCTTGAGCTACGTGTTGATTTTGGTATTTCGCTTAAAATTTTTTAATCTGAAAAAAAAAAAGTTTGAGTTAACGTTTAAGGGTTCGCTCGACCCTGATGAGAGTCGGGTGCCCGTCACGCCCTGACGAAGGTTGGGGTGTGACAAAGTGGTATCGGAGCGAGTCGATCCTCGCGTGTTCGCGACGGTGTCTAGTAGAGTCTTGTTTATCGGTGTGTTGTGCACCACATCTATAAACGGGAGGCTACGAGACATTGATAGGGTGTCATTCATTCTTTCATGGTGCGGATCGTGCGTACGTAGCCGTGTTGTATATAAAGTCCCTAATTTAGTAACCTTGTGTGCTTTCGTTAATGACTAAGAAGGGGTAAAGCGACGGCGGCCCGGAAAGGGCAAAGCGATTGCGGATGAGGTAGCTAGCCAAGCCCCCGGTCTACTAGAGCTCGGACATACTTTGGAATACGCGTCCAGCCCCCGCAGTCCTCCCACCTCCCCATCTCCGGGGGGAGCTAAGAGGGCACCCTCGATCCGGCCCCGCCTCCGGCAAAGGCCATCGACGCATCTCCCGGTCTCTCGGTCGGATGCCCGAGCGTCGGGAGAGATTAGAGAAATGAAAGATGCTATACGTTTGTTAACTCAAATACTTTCCACCCAGGCGGGATAACAAGATAGGAGCCACGAGTATCCAGATAGGGCTGCTAGCGCCAGGGCACGAGATTTTCTTACATTAAATCCTCCAGAATTTAAGGGCACGGACCCTAATGCTGATCCTCAGGAGTTCATAGATGGTATGCAGCGTACTTTAAATGTGATGCGAGGGCATCGACCACGGAATCGTTGAGTTAGCCGCTTATAAAGCCGGGGGCATAAGAATTAATTGGTATCGGTCTTGGAGATTATCGAGGGGTAGTGATGCCCTTCCGCCGACTTGGCGGGAATTCTCGATGCCTTTGCGCCACTATATGCCACCCGAATTGAAGCGGGCAAGGGTTGACAAGTTTCTTAACTGCGACGGTGTAACATGTCATTAGAGAATATAGTGTGGAGTTCGATTCCCCTTAGCGATATGCCCCTACTATTGTGCAGAAATGGAAGATAGAGTTCACCGATATGTAATAGGATTGGAGTCGGAGTTGCGGAGATGTGTATGCCGGTGGCAATGCGGCGGTATAGATATAGCTCGTATCCAAGCTTATGCTCAGGGGGCAGAGGATCGTAAGCGCCAACGAGAGGCTACTTCGGAGCAGGGTGGTGGTCAGCCCAAGAGGGCCAGAACGGAAGGCCGGAGTAAGGGTTCTACTAGCGAGAGCAGACCCCCGCGCATAGTGCACCTTCGCGGTTTCGTGGATCTCGGCGGGAGAGAGACTTTCCCTCGACGGGGACGCAGTTCTTCCCATGCGTCGGGTCCTCGGCGGCGCCAGGCGTGGTCGGGCAAGAGGTGATGCCCCTCCTCGATGCGCGACTTGCGGAAGGCGTGCGTGTGGGACAATGCCGACGGGGTGTGTGTTATACTTGTGGTGATCCGACGCATTATCTTCAGAGATTGTCCACAAGGGCGGGCCATCGTTCCCGGAAACCTCGGTAGCGAGCGTCGTCACCCTTCGGTAAGAGCCCCCGAGACAGACCTCGGACTTCTTCCGCCGAGGTAGGGGCGGAGGTAGGGCACCCACTCCCGACGGCCACATCGTATCTATGCACCGGGGGGAGACCGGTCCCGAGGCACGCGGCAGATGCACCACCAGGTAATCTAAATTTCATAGTTGATTGTCTTAGTCAATGAATGATTTATATGTGCCGCCCACCTAGAGAACCTTCCCCAAAATACTTGTAAGCCTTATAAGGCTAATTTAACATTCGAGGACGAATGTTCTAAAGGGGGGGAGGATGTTATATCCCGCCCTTTTTCATAATCGGAAAATTCGAAACAATTGTGATTTATGAGAAAGGAGGCCATGTTTGAATTTTTCTTAGTAAGTGTGTGTGGATATGGAAGCTTGAATGTGGAAACCCCGGAGGAGGCCTAAGGGCAAAATTGGAATTTTGAAAATTTGCCTCGGGAATTTCAAATTAAGATTTGTAGCCAATTGGGCTCAAAAAAAAATTAAGAGAATTAAGGCCCAAGAGAAGGGTGGCCGGCCAACTACAAGGCCCAACCCATGTTTTAATTAAATTTGCCATGTGCCTAATAATTATAAAAGGATGATTAGCCTTAGAAGTTTCATGAAATCAAAGGAAAAATCAAGAGAAAAAAAGAAGAAGCCATTCGGCCTAGAGAGAAAGAAGAGAAAAAAAAAAAAAAAAAGAGAAGAAGAAATAATTCTTGGAGCTTGGCCTTTGATTCAAAAAGTTGGTTCTTCTTGAATTCTTACTAAGTGCAAGACGCTCTTCAACGTGGTATAATTGGTTTGACAAGAGAACCACGTTTGCGGCGAGTTGAAATTTCAAGAAAAGGTAAGAATCTTGTTCTTTTGTGTTATGGAAGAAGTATGTATGATGATTGGAATGGAATGAGAATTATGGAAATTGTGTTATGTGTGCATGGGCGTGTGTGTGTGTGAAAAGTGTGTGTGTGGCCGTGTGGCATATTGGTGAAGGGAATGGATGAATTTGATTTTAATTAGCTTGCTAGTTGTGTCGTTGTGACCCTTGTGATGTAAATAAAGGTTTAGCGACTCAAGTTGGCATTGAAGTTGGTTGTATGTTGTTATGGGAAATTTATGTGATTTTCATATAGTTTTTATATAATTGTGAAAGCAAGGTTCTAAATGTGAATTATGGTTGTTGCTAAGGAATTTGGAAGGAAAACAATGTAATTTTGTAGTATTGTTGCAATTGTAGAAGGTTGGGACGAATTATGGTTTGATGGAGATTTTGTGTATTTTGTAGAATAATGAGAAATGTGTTCGGATTGTATTTGAATGGTCTTGAATTAGTAGATAAATATGAAAATGTTAGTGTTGGATTGAAAGTGTGAAGTTAGAATGGAAGTTAATGCATTATTTAGAAAGAAAGACTATTTGTGATAATATGTGTTTTGTAGCGATTGTTGATGTGATGTTGTTGTTGGGTTGGTTGTTGTCATTTAAGCCGAGTTTGATCCTCGGGGATGTTGGATTTATAGGGGAGATGCGCCCAAATTTTTGTAGATAAATAAGGGCTAAGAATAAGCTCCCCCAAAAGAATATGATTTACATTTGGTAACTTTGACCATTTGCGCATTCGGACGAAACGAGATTTGAGTTTAAGCGAGCGTAAGACATCCGTAAGGTATGTAAAGCCTACCTTTCCTTCTTTTGGCATGTCCTAGTCATACTAGGTGAAGATCGGAACCTCGGAATAACTCTCGCTCTTGGAAATCCGAGTTTGATTTTGCATACTATTCATTCGCCGCAATTGAACTAACACCCCTACATTTGGTTAAAAGAATGTGTAAACCTTTGTAACGGTTACAAACGTATCTGAATCGCTCCGAAACTTTTATGGACGACTTTAGGAAGCCTAATGTTTGTAATTTACGTCCGCCACCTTGACTTGGCCCGAGGTGGGCCCACAATGCTCGAGACCTTGGTATAGCCCCATTTGACGTATTTTGGTGCAATAATTAAAGGAAACTTTTGGGCTGTTGTCCCGACTCTTAAAGGATAATTGTTTAACTACTTCATTATGCTCTATAATATAATACTTATTGTTTTGGTTTTCCAAAGGGCTTCGGAAACTCGTTTGTGATTCACCAATGATTTTTAAAGGATTAGTTTTGTACAAAGAAACATAAAATTGATTTTCTTTTCAAAACCACTCCGGGGAGTGCGATATTTTATTACACAAGACTTTTCAAATCACTCCCGGGGGGGTGCGAGATTTTACTATTTCATTCCACTTACGACTCATGTCTACGTTCCACAACTCCATTATTAGGGTTATTATTGTTATTATGCCCGAAGGGGCTAGGATTAGTATTATGTCACGAGTGGTATGCCCGAAGGGGCCAGGGTAGCCGTATGTCACGAGTGACATGCCCGAAGGGGCTAGGAATGTTATGTCGGGGCCGCATGTCCGGGCGGGGCGGGATAGACGCATGTTGGACCGGCATGCCCGAAGGGGCCATCATTTTATTTCGGAACCGCATGCCCGGGGGCCGATAGACGTATGTCGGGACCGCACACCCGAAGGGGGGATCATTATCATCATTATCATTATTCTCATTGTTGTTATCATTATTATTACTATTATTATTATTATTAGGCCGGAAGCGGCCGTCCGAAGGGACTATTCTACTTGGACATTAAATTCATACTGGGTATCCTAAATTTGCTCACTGTTGTACTTTTCTGATTCATGATTCAGTGATGCTTTACATATTCAGTACATATTCCGTCGACCCCCTTTCTTCGGGGTCGCGTTTCATGCCGCAGTCCGCAGGCGCGACTCGGCCGATCCAGCTATTAGGGGGACCGACACCGGGAGTCGACAGCCTTCTCTTTTGTTTCGGAGGCCGTCCCCGTTTTGGTATAGTTTTATATATTGTACGGTCATACTCGAGAAGTCCGCGACACGCGGGGAGTTATGGAGACCGTTTGGCTTCGCCGGCCATCATTTTGTTGTATAGAAATGGCAGAGGCCTTTTTGGCTCGTCTTGTTCTATGTCGTGTATATATGTATATAACATGTTTTGAGATGCCTTGAGCTACGTGTTGATTTTGGTATTTCGCTTAAAAAAATTTAATCTGAAAAAAAAAGTTTGAGTTAACGTTTAAGGGTTCGCTCGACCCTGATGAGAGTCGGGTGCTCGTCACGCCCTGACGAAGGTTGGGGTGTGACAAAAATGTCCTTGAATATTGTTGGAAATGGGTTCGGGTTGGTATTTGAATGTACGAGCGTCGATGTTGGCTTGAAGGTAAGCGTTGAATTGAATGTAATGAATGTTGTTGGATTATGTAGAGTTGTAGTATTTAATGCTAGAATGCGTTTTAATTGATTATTGATGTTGAAAGTTTGGTTGTTGGTGTTGTTGTTGTTGATTTGGCCGAGTTAAATTCTCGTTGGTCTATTTAAAGGGGGAAACGTCGCCCAAATTTCGTAGAATTAAGTGTTAGTTTGGAATTAAATGCCTAAACGTCTATAGCTAATATTTGATATCCGTTGACGCGTGTAGACCTTGGGGAGCCCGAGACGTAGGTTGGCATTAGCTTGGCTGATTAGCTTTGAGAGCGACGAGGCATGTAAAGCTCAACCCTTCCTTCTTTTGGCATGCCTTAGTTACAAATAGGCTATGACACGAGCCTCGAGGAAATCTCTATTCTCGCAATCCGAGCATGTCTATGATTCTTATTTGTTTCTTGGTATTCGTATGTTTGATGTGATGAAATATTGTCCCTTATGTCTTTGGAATAATTGATTTCCAAACGTTGCATAAAAAGTTTTGTTTTTAAAGAGTTCCGTAACTACTAACGACCGTAACTTTCACAAAGGCTCCTGATTGCCTCGATATGTCCGTAGGAGATCTTATGGCGTGTGATGAGTATGTTTTCCATAGGCCCCGGCTCGTCAACACCCGTCCGTGGGTCCCGCGACTCTCCTTTTTGTAATCCCAATGACTTTTTGAAAGAATTTGGTTTGGCTATTATTCCATTTCCAAGTATGGTCATTTTACTTATCTTTTAGGTCTATGATAATGATTTTATACATATGGTTACTCACGACTCGCTCGTGCATTCGTTGTATCTTTCGTCGAGTCCCTGCCGGTTATGTTGTCGTGCGCACTATGTTATACTCCGGTGTTACGCCGTGTTATGGTTCGCCGAGCCCTCGCAGGGCCGGGGTTCCGCTATATTCGGTGTTACGTGTACGCGTTATGTCGTGTTATGATGTGACGGACACGGAGATTTGAAACTTTCCGTCGTGTTATGGCGTCGATGACGGGCGCGACCATATTTTCCGAGCCCATGCATGATTTGTATTTTGAAAATAAACATTTTGGTATTTGGATATGCACTTACTTTCGTACTTCGTTTCGATTATGACACAGCATTTGCTACTATATCTTCTCTCGCTTTGCATACTCGCACATATTTCGTACCGACCCCTTTTCTTCGGGGGCGTTTCATGCCCGCAGTGCGTACGCACAAGCTCGGATCCGCCGCCCAGGACACCCTTCTTCGCTCGTTTGGAGTGCTCCCTTATTCCGAAGCCCACATTTTGGTATATATTCGTTCGCTCGTGTATGTATTGGTTTGTTCAGGGCACGGCGGGGTCTCCCGTCCCGTCATATGATTCTCGTTGGTCCGTTTAGAGGTCCGTAGACATGGCGGGGCGTGGGTCAGGCTCTATTCGTACGTGTGTTTGTATGATATATATTCGGGCGATCCCATTCGCCGTGGCGTTCCTTTCGCGTGTATTTGTATATGTTTCCGGGGCCGTTGCGCCATTTGATAGCTCCTTGTCGCTTTCGATATATATATATATATATATATATATATATGTTTGTGTTTAAGATGTGTTTGAGACGTTTTGAGATAATTTGAGACAAATACCGATATTTGTATGCGCGTACGAGCCATCCGTATATGATTCGGATTTGATGAATGTGTCAGGTGCCCACGGCACTAGTCACCGCTACTTTCGGTCATTGTCGTGACAATACGGTTGTACTAAGTTCCTTATATGACGAGTAATCCTCTAAGGATAGAATGTAATGAATGACGATAGTAAAAGGCTAAAGATATTTATGAGCTTATATGTATATGTGCCCATGAGTCACGGGAACCCCCGAGCTATATGGCTCGTAGAATATAGTGAATATGTATATATGTATCTATATATGATGATACGCGCGCACCATCGCGCTGGGTACGGATAATGACCGAGTTTTGGTAGGGGCTGTGTATGTATGACATCGAGCTCGGTAGGGCCAAATTTTATGTGAAACACCGAACCTTCATGGTCGGGTATGCTATATAAATGCTATGTATATGACATCAATATAAGCACGAATATGCCAAGTATATGTAAATGCCAAGTAAAGGCTATGGGTATGCAATATGTATGATATGAATATGAGTATGAAAGGAAAATGGATACGAAAAGGTAAATGAGTGCGGATATGGATGTATGTAAACGAACACGCAATAGAAATGGAATATCCCTATGGAAAGCAAGTAAGAGCTACGACAATGATACTATTATCTCCCATACTATGCTATTTCACATGTTGTCTATTATGCTTTCATATTGATATTGATCATGTTTACATACTCAAGACATTCTTCGTATCGACGTCCTTTTGTTTGTGGAGGCCGCGTCATGCCGGTGGTCAAGGAGACAACACGATCCATAGCTATATTTTCCAGGGACTACATAGGAGCTCCATTTCATTCGTGAGCCACATCTTTCGTATAGATTCTTTTTGTGTACATATTCATGTGGGCACGGCGGGATCCTATCCCGCTTATATGATATGATATACTCTTCAGAAGGCTCGTAGACATGTGTATATGGTTAGATATGTTTGGCCTTGCCCATATTTCGTATTATTTTGATAGCCTTTTCGCTATGTACAATTATATGGGCATAATTGTTAATGATGACATAGATGTTGTTGCCTAACGAGACTAGAATGATGATGAAAGAAATGCATGATATAGCTACGTGGCTCATCAAGACGGATGTGAAAGTATGTTAAGAGGTGCCCGGGGATAGCACCGGGTGCTCCGTCGCGGCCCTCCGATTGGGTCGCGACAAAAGGGTATCGCAGTAGTTCTATCCTGTGACGTGTCTACGAGCCGTGTCTAGTAGAGTTGGTTACGGGTGTGTTGCAAGGCCGCCACACTTATAAACAAGAAGTCGTGAGCATTTTAGGAATGAATGACCTTCTTTTCTTCATAAGAATCGCGCGATAGAGCTATGATGTAAGAACTTGTTTTAACCGTGTGTTGTGTATTTCGTAAATGCCCGTAGAAGTGAAAGGCTACAACAGCCCAAAAGGCCAAGACGGTGGCAGAAAACGGGCCGAAAGAGCACCGCCATCGCAAGAGGTAGGAAAGTGAGTCCCAGCAGGCGCCAATCCCGCCCCTCCCTGCCTGCCTATTTTAGAGGAGCGAGAGAAAGCCTCTCGCCCCCGGCCCCAAAGACCCTCCGTTCCTCCGAATTTGACAAGCTTCGTGCCAAGACGTAAAAAGAGGCCATTCATTTACTTACTCAATTAGTCGCTGCCCGTACTCGCAGACAAAGCATGGTGGCAAGGTGATAGGTCATAGTGCAAGGGCCCGTGATTTCATTAGTTTAAACCCTCCGAAATTATTTGGATCAAAGATCGGACGAGGACCCTCAAAATTTCATTGATGGTGTCGAGGACGTCTTGGCTGATACATGTTCGGACACCGAATCGGTGAGTTAGCGTCCTAGATCGAGAGATGTCGCAAGCTCATTGGTACACGGTTTGGATGGCTTCACGGGGAGCCAATGCACCTCCTCCGTATGGCAAGAATTTGTAGATGCACTTCTCCGACATTATTTGCCTCCCAAGTTCGGCGAGCTGTAGCCGACAAATTCTTAAATTCGAGGGTACAGGGGAGCACGAGCGCTTGCAGCATAGTCTCCGCTTCAACTCTTTGGCTAGGTATGCTTCGGCCATGGTAGTGACAGGATGGGGTGACCGAGTACACCGATTTGTGAAAAGGCTCACGGCCACATTACGGATGGGACAGCCGACCGCGTCCCTTCAGGACAATATGGACATTTCACGCATCCAAGCCCATGCTCAGAATTTAGAAGAAAGTCTGCAACAACAAAGAAGTGAGCGCGAGCATGATAGAGGGCACAACAAGAGGGCTAGGTCTTCAGGCCCGATAAGTGAGTATAGAAGTGGGCACAAAGTGCTTTTTAGGCACTCGTGCCATTCTATGATTGCGCTCCACTCGTATTCGGTGCAGATTTGACAGATTTACTCATCCCGTGCCGAGTCGAGTTTTACGGATCTCGCCAGAGGTGATTCCCGGTCGACGAGGCCACCCGTACCACGATGCTCCCGGGGTGGGGGAAGTTGCGCACGGGGGTCGCGCACGGGGTTCGCAGGTTTGCTATTTACGTGGTCGACTGTGCTATATTACGCGAGATCGTCCTCGCTTGGAGGCAGAGGTAGGACCCAGCCTTGGGGGTCGATAGCTGGATTTTTATCTTCTATACGCCTTACGGGGGCCGTGTTCACATGCGCCGCCTACCATGGTAGAGGCGCAAGAGGAGTCCCCGCCTAGTGGTCCCCATGACCGTATTTATGCTGTTTCGTCGGCCGCCAAGATCTTCGAGTCGTCCTGATGTTGTCGTGCATATTACCCGTATTTTCTCACGATATATATGCTTTGATAGATCCCGACTCCACATTGTCATATGTTACTCCACATATTGCGGGTCGGTTTAGAATCAAACCGAGTCGATTAAACCTTTTGAGGTGTCCACACCCGTCGGTGAACTCTATCGACTAGTCGAGTATATAGAAATTGTGTAATTATGATTTGTGATCGTCGTACTATGATTGACTTGCATGAGTTAAAAATGGTGGACTTTGATGTTATTATGGGCATAGATTGGTTAGCTTCTTGTTACGCCAATGTTGATTGTAAAATGAAAATGGTTCGCTTTCAATTTCCGGGAGAACCAGTTTTAGAATGGAAAGGAAATACGGCATCACCAAAAGGTAGGTTTATTTCCTATCTAAAGGCAAGAAATATGATTACAAAAGGTTGCATTTATCATCTAGCGCGGGTTCAAGATGTAGAAGCCGAACCGCCGACTTTGAGTCGGCCCGTAGTGAATGAATTTTCTACGTGTTCCTAAGAAAGCTTCTGTGCCTCCCTCCTAAGCTTTAGATTGATTTTTCTATTGACGTGTTGCCGTACACTAAGCCTATATCGTCCCTCCTTGCGTAATGGCCCCCGCCAGAATTGAAAGAGTTGAAGGAGCAATTAAAAGACTTGTTTCGAGAAAGGCTTTATTAGGCCTAGTTCATCCACGCGGGAGCACCCGTATTGTTTGTTCGAAAGAAAGATGGCTCTTTGAGAATGTGCATTGACTACCGGCAATTAAATAAGGTGACGATTAAGAATAAATGTCCTCTTCCGAGGATCGATGACTTGTTTGACCAATTACAAGGTGTCAAATGGTTTTCCAAGATAGATTTGAGATCCGGGTATCATCAAGTGAGAGTTAGGGAGAAATATATCCCTAAGACAACCTTCAGAACAAGATATGGCCATTTTGAGTTCCGGGTAATGTCATTCGGGCTAACTAATGCATCGGCAGTGTTCATGGATTTGATGGACGATGTGTTTAGGCCCTTCCTAGATTTGTTTGTGATTGTATTCATCGACGATATCCTGGTATATTCTAGATCCGAGGCCAAACATGCGGATCATTTCTCATGCATCGTCCTCAGAGTTCTTCAAACTCGAGAGTTGCTCGTAAAGTTTTCTTGCCGTGAGTTTTGGTTGAACTCATGGACATTTCTCTGGATCTTGAATTGGTCAAAGTGATTCATGCATTAAAAATATGGAGACATTACTTGTATGGCATCCATGTAGATATTTACATACGCATCATAAAAGCCTTCAAAACATATCTTCAAGCGGTGAAAAGAATTTCAAGGGCAACGACGATGGTTGGAATTGCTAAAGGATTACAATGTTGACATTCTATGTCACGACCCAGCTCCGTGGGCCGCGACTGGTGCCCTACTTAGGCACCCAAACAAACTTACGAACCGAATTGTCATATCGTGACATATCCAGGTTTAACCCGACATTATTCGTACCGATACAGAGGCGTACATCGTACAAATACGTAAACGAGTGCCGGGCCCTAAGCGGCCGCCCGTGCAAAATCATCGTATCAAAATCGAAACCGGCGGAATGCACATCGCCCCGTACACACACATACACACAACATACGGGCCATGCTCGCCGCATAGTAGCACATGTGCCACTCAAGGACGCAGTAATCGTAATCATATACGAACGAACCCACCCATGACCCAAATATGACTACACAGCTCCTGCGTACATACAGTAAATACAAAACATACGAACATATATACTTAGACAGGCCCCGCCGTACTCGAACAAATACAAATGTACAAAATATACATAAAACATATATATACCAAAATGTGGGCCCGGACGAGGGGAGCACTCCAAAATAGCAGGCACGGGGAAGCCTAAACCGGAGGATCACCCAATCGAGCGTCCGTACCGCGCAAAGATGAAACGCAAAATTTCCGAAGATGGGGCCGCACGGAAAAGTACCGAGTATGTGGAAGTGTAGGGTACAAAAGAATCCAAATCGTAACCGGAGTCGTAGGATACAAAACAAATACAAACATCAAACCCGTTTTTAAGCGAAGTA
>NW_026717683.1:0-15219 GCF_029784015.1 Lycium ferocissimum | reverse complement strand
GAGCGGTTTCGACATCCTTCCGTGGTGGAGATGAGAGAAAGACCATCTTGACGGTGCCAAGAAGGCCCCTAGAGTATGCGCGTGACCTCGGGCTCGTGACCCGGCAGACAGGGAGCCCCGGCTACCTATCGAGACCGTCCTCGGAGGATCCGCGATGATTCCTCCGGAGTCCGTGAACCCCCAGCCGAGGAGGACCACCCGTAGAAGGCCTTGATACGGATCCGTCCGAGTATTCGGCGGGGGCACCGGGGAGGAGCTTCCCCAGATCGTGCCGCCGCTCACCTATGGTGGAGCATTATGTTGGGACCGCATCCCTCGCCGAGCGTTACGAGATTATTCCAGCCCTTATCCCTGGCCGTCGGTGAACCGCAGTTGCCGGCTATTTATATTCCTCGGATTCGATGAGGGAGATGACGATGAGGAGACACTTCACCCTATAGCCCACCGTATCAGCCGGGGACCGATCGTCACAGTATATGAGTCCTTATTGGAATTTGTTCTATGTATGTGTAGTTGCTGTATGATTGTCACGTAATAGCGGCAAGCGGAAATTTAAAGGGCCGATAATTAAGTATTCATAAGTCATGGCGATTAAGGTGTTTTCACCACTATAGTGGATCTGGAAGTCGAGAACGGAAGGTAGTCGTATCCGTAAGCGAAAAGTGAATACGGAGGATTGAAAAGGGTAAAATAGTAACTGTGTCATGAGAGCGTTTTGAAATCAAGACTTCAACTTACCTCCGTGTGTGCTGAGGGTCATACGGTGAGGTGAACACTATCAGACGAGCGTTAAAGCGTCGTATTTCATCAGAGTTCCAAAGTTAAGCGTGCTGGAGCGAGAGAAATTTTGGGATGGGTGACCCCCTGGGAAGTATATTAAAAGTCCTATAAATTAGAATATAAGAGACGAGTGAGAAGCTAGAGTAACCTAAGGAAATTAGCATATACAGGTAGGGGCCGAAACCTTAAGGGGGTGTAGACAAAGGTGTGACAGACCGGTGAAGAGAAAAAGGAGCATTACGGCGCTAGAATTAGGGTGAATTTGGGCAGCATTTGGGAATATTTGGCGAACGAGATGCGGGCAACCACGTATATATTCAGGTGCACAAGATATCTCGTACATGACTATATCAGTAGATATGTGTATTCCGGTAACCAACGTGGCGGTATAGGGAAGGTATTAATTGGACAGGGTAACGAAGCTCAAGTGAGAAACAGTATATAGATGGCAAGGAAACCGGAAATGCAGACATAGGGCAAAGTAAAATCGGGTAATAGTATAAGCACACCCCAAAGGGGGAAGCGAGTGCGAGGATGCAAGCGTAAAATGGAGACAATCGACACTACGATATCCCGGATGCGGATGTTGGGGCTACGGTGTAAGCTCCCGCCAAACTGGCAAGTTAGTAAGATCCAAAAGTCGGAAAAAGAGGTTGAAGTTGTGAGGGTAATCGAGATAGTACCGGGAATTAATCGTGGAAGATCTTAAATGATACGACCTTAGAAGGTGGATGCTTACAGCAGAGAGAGAGTACGACAAAGGAAAGTGACGAGCAACTTACGGAGGCATTGTGTATGATAACGCTGCTATGCGGGGTTAGAGGTTAAGATGTAGGCAACGGAATTGTTCGCTAATGATAGCAAACCCCTATAGTAAGAAGTGAGAAAAGGAAGGAAAAGGAGCATGACAAGCTAGGCTACCAGCGAATGTTAGTACGGAAAGAGTATGTGGGGCAGAGTGAACTAGGAAAAGGAAAGACCGAAACCAAGATTGAAAACGCCTTATATAAGTCGTATAAGAGTGGCTATGTCATCTATGAACATCTGTATGCTAGGGATGAGATCAGCGAATAGTTAATGAGAAAAGTTTGAATTCGGTAAAGACAAGATGGTCACGAGATTTTGGGTGCGTTAAGGAAAGATGTAAAGACGGGTTAAGAAAATTTTCGAGGTAGAGTGGTACTAAGGCCGAATAGGACATGGCTATGGGTGGACCAAAAAATCCTACCCTGATACCGGTTGTAAGACGAGAAAAGGGAAGACGAGGTAGGACATAAGGATTAGTGAAGCGACGTTAAGATACGTCTTGGGCTAATTTGGGAACCTTCGCGTATTCACGTAGAGATGACAACATCATGTGTAACCGGAAGGTTAGGAGCAAGATCTCAAAAGAGATAACGAAGTGGTTTGAATTAGAGATAAAGAAATAATACGAGACGACGTGCCAGAATGTTACAAGTCGAGTAAAGGGGATTATAAGATGAATTCAAAGAAGGCGATCGGAACTAGCGGGCTACTAAAAGAGAGTGAACCTCACAAGTGGAAATGCTTGAAGACATCACCCATGAAAGGCGTAATGAAATTCGACAAAAAGGAAAAGTTTAACCCGAAAAGTATTGGACTTGATTGCATTATTCGTAAGGTAAGAAGGTTGCGTACCGAAGACGTGGCGTTTGTTAAGGTACTATGGTGGAATAATAACAGGGAAGTGAGGACTTGAAAACGCTGAAGGGAAAATGAAGAAGAAGAAGAAATAAGTGGTAGTTGAGACTGCAAACTATAGTACTAAAAGAAACCCCCGAGATCCTTATAAGAACTCGTAAGACTAGTTGAACATTAGAGGACGAATGTTCTAAAGGGGGGAAGGATGTTATATCCCGCATTTTTGTACGTTAGGACATTCCGAGCTAATTGCGAAAAGTTAGGGACAAGAATATTTCGGGACACGAAGTCGAGACTTTTAACTATGATTTTATTTTTAAGGCATGACTTTTAAGTGGATTATATGATGCAAAAGAATGTTTAATGGTTCAAGTTGAAGTTGTAATTGTTTGTGGGCTGTTTTAGAAGCTAATGTGATTCTAATATAGTTTCTTGTATTTATGATAATGAAGTTGTTAACGTGTAGATTGTTGTAGTTCATGAATTTGGAAGAAAGAAATGTGTTGTTGTTGTTCCTATTGAAGTTGGAAGGTTTCGGATTATGTCGTGTGTTGGTTGGATTGTTTGAATATTGTGCGGATTGTTGGAAGTGTTCTTGAGTTTTGTTTGAATAGTCCTGGAGTAGTACTTGAATGTGTGACTATTGATGTTGGCTTGATTGTATGCGGTTGAATTGTAATGAATGTTGTCGAATTATGTAGAAAGGAGTTATTAATGTTAGAATACGTTTTGAATTACTTATTGATGTTGTTAGTATGGTTGTTGGTATTGTTGTTGATGATATTGACCGAGTTGAATTCTCGGGGTTTGTTGAATTTATAGGGGAAATGCTGCCCAAATTTCTGTAAATAAAGCGATAGCTTGGGATTGAATTTCTAAGTCTGTATGACTAATGTTTAGTATCTAACGACGTTGTTGTAGATCTTGAGAAGCCGAGACTTAAGTTCGGATTAGCTTAGGAAGCGGACGAGGTATGTAAAGCCTATCCCTTCTTTCTTTTGGCATGTCTTAGATGTAAGTAATATATGATACGAGCCTCGGGGTATCCCTATTCATAAGATCCGAGCATGTCTACGATTCTTATTCACTTCTGATGTTGGCATTCTTAATATAGTCGCACTATGATCCTTATGTCTTTTGTATGATTGGATTTTTTTAAAGGTTGCATAAAGAGTTTTTGTTCCTAAAAGATTCTATGTCGAATAATGTCCGTAACTTTCATAGACAGGCTCGGATCGCTTCGATATGTTCGTAGAAAGTTCTATAACGAATAATGTCTCTAACTTTCATAGGCGGGCTCGGATTGGTTTGATACTTGTCCGTGGTCCCCGAGACTTTCCTTTGTATAGTTCTAACGACTTTTTGAAAGAACTTAGCATGATTATCATCGTAACCCCCGAGCGTGATTACTTACTTATCTGTTGAGTCTGTAATAATGATTTTTATGCATTTGGTTACTCACGACTCTGCTGGTGCATACCGTCGTTACATTTTTCGCCGAGTCCCGGGCCGGTTATGTCATCGTGCACACTATGCTATATTCTGGTGTATGATGTGTTTTCCGAAGTATGATGTGTTATGGTTCACCGAGTCCCTCGCTAGAGGGCCGGGTACCGTATATATATTCTGGTGTTATGATGTGTTATGGCATTATGATGTGTTATGGAGATATGCTGGGTTACGGAGATATGAAATCTTCTGAAGTATGATGTGTTATGGCGCCAATGGCACGGGAGGGCGACCATATTCCACGAGCCCATTGCATGATTGTGTTTAAAAAGTAAGCATTTTGATATTCTGGATATTGTACTTATTTTACGTACTTCTTGTTCCGATTATGATCCCGTTCTCGTATTTCATGCTTTGCATACTCGAGACATATTTCGCATCGGCCTTTCGGGGTCGCGTTTCACGGCCCGCAGTACTAGACACTGCCTTGGCGATCCGCTCGCTAGGATTTCCCATTGGGCTATCTTGGAGCGCTCCCTTGTTCAGCCTATATTTTGGTGCGTACACCCCCGTTGTATATATGTATATGTATATGTCTATTCGGGCACGGCGGGGCCCGTCCGTCATATGATTTTGTTATTACTCTTAGAGGTCTGTAGACACACACGTGTGGGTTGCGGGTAGTTACCGTTCGCCTGTCCGTGTAATTTGTGTTTTGGACGTCTCCTTATGTTATGATAGCCTTGCCGGCTTATGTGCGATATCATCTGCTGAAAGATGAGACTGCGATATGTATGTATGTATATATTTGTGACGGCTTTGGGGTGACGTTCTACTTTTCTGTATACTTATATGCGACAGTTTGAGACGACGTCTGATCTTTGTGTATGTATAAGCTATTTGTATGCTGATTCTGATTAATGGGTATGTACGGGTGTCCAGCTCGGGCACTAGTCACGGCCTACGGGGTTGGGTCATGACAATAATGATATAATAAAGAGATAGGAAACATGAGATAAAGAGATAACCTACACATATGATTGCCTCTTAAGGCGGATACCATGCATGTTAACTTTTACTTTTAAAACCACATCATAACACACACACACACATATATATATAAGCTGTCTGAGTCATATATCATCACTAGCCCGCATCCGGGATAGTCATCGCACGCCGCCCATTAGTGGTGACTGCCCGACCAATTAGGTCCGGTGTTATTATCATCATCATAAGCCGCCCAATTACGCCCAACTTAGTGGTGTCTACCCGACCAACTAGGCCCGGTATAATCATATATAAAAAAATAACATAAAGCATGCATGAGAGCCCAAGTGAAAGCTACAACTCTATCGGAGTGACGTAAGGTCGGTAACCTCCGATAATATTATGGAATAATCATAATCACTATGTATCACCTTGAAGGAACTAGTATGATGAGATGAGACTACAACAAGGAATAACATCAACGAAATCATAAGATAAGATTATCAAGCTCATCATAGCACCATCTCATAAGCTTCAGAATCTCTAGAAATAGCATCATCATCATCATCATCATCATTATCATGGAAAGTATCTCACCTCTAGCTCATAAGAAACTTTTAAGAATCATGAACTCTCAACTTTTGGGATATAAGAAGGTCATGAAAATATATGGAAAATGGTAATATAAGAGTTATGCCTTTATGAATGAAAAGGACTAGCCTTACATACCTTTGCGTATCCTTAGCAACTGAACTTTCTCCTTCCAAGCTCAGGGCTCTACATTAAGAGAATTTCGCACTAAAATTAGATAATTGAAGATACGCTTAAGTTTAAGCTAAGCGACCAAAAGCTAACGAAAATTAGGCAGCATTTCCTTTGTTTCAACAACTTTTTCCATATAATAAGCAGCTCCCAAACATCAATGGAAATATCCATAATATCATAATAAAGGAAATAAATTCAATTCCATCTCAAATTCATCAAAAATCCTCTTTTCAAATTCACCCATAGTCATCTTCTTCACCTCAACATCTATGGCTTCTCTACTTTAGATTTCCTCCTCAATAAGAGTTACTTAACCTTTATGTCACTTAAATAGATGAGTAGGATGATGAACATACCTTGAATTAGTAGGGTTTCACCTTACTCAACTCTCTTTCCAACACCAATTTCACCACAACCTTGAAAGGAAGCAAGAACCATCACTTTCCATGGATTTACCTTGAGGTTTTGATGTTGACTCTCTCTTTGGATAATATGGAAAGGTGTGGAGTGATTGAGAACCTTCAATAACCCTTTGGAAGTCTCTATAGAAATGGGGAAATATGTGTGGAAAGTTGGAAATGAGGTTGGGGTCGTTTGGGATTTAAAAAGGTGGCAAAATCACCTCCCCCGACCCCAATGTGCAATGAGTATCGGCCTTGCACACTGGGGCCGCTGGTCGCACACTCTTCCTCCACCCCAAAATGATGTTGGGCAGTGAAATTACCCAAAATGGGGAGTTGGAAACTAGTGTGTAGCTCAGCACAATCATGTGCGACCGCAGACTGCCCCTGCATCTCTCGGTTTCGTGAAATCGCGTTCTTTTCGACTTGTTTGACCTCCAATCCTTATGGGACCTTCTTGACACTTGTATAAAACTTCATTAACCATATAAGGGACTCTATATCTCTCCCTAAAAGTGATGATAAGAAATTCATAGCTCAAATGATACAAAATTTCCCTAAACATGGCTCAACCTTAACTTTCTCCGATGAACTTACTTCCTCCGCCTCTAATGCCTTTGGAATCTTAAGGTATACTCTTAAAATGATCAACTATCCTTCTTAAACTTATTAGGGCTTCATTTTCACTTTAAGCTTATACTAGTCTATTCATAAAGCAAGCGACACGAAATTCCAAGGTGTAACACATATGCCTTAACATGATAAAATCATGAATGATAACATGAGATAAAAGAGCCATTAGTGCCTCTTGAGGTGTTCATCATTTTTAATTGCCTTTTCCTTTGGAGGATACTTTCCATAAACAATTGTATACATACATATATACTTAGCATCATCATTATGATATACCCAGCCTTAAAAGGACTCGGTGTGTAGCATACCCGGTCATAATAGGACTCGGTGTTATTCATACCCAACTGCAATGGTGTGCGCGCAATAGATATCATACCCGGCCTTAATAGGACTCGGTGTGAAGCATACCCGGCCTTAATAGGACTTGGTGTTACAACATAGCTTTATATATAAGTATATTCATATAGGATTACATAAGTAAAAGCAACATCATCATCATCATCATTTCCATTATATCTTCCCCTTAAAAGATCAATTATCATAGGAGGGAATCAGCGATTTCACGGGAATACCAAGAACTATGAGCTTTAGTGATTCTAGGAATGAAGTCATCATAGAAGACGTTCATGGATTTCTATGCGAAGGTGTACAACAATGGGATCATGCCTTAAGAAAGAAGGGTTAGCTTTCCACGCGAAGGTATACAACAGTGGGATCATGCCTTAAGAAAGAAAGGTTAGCTTTACATACCTTTACGTCTTCTTAATGTCACGACCCAGCCCCGTAGGTCGTGACTAGTGCCCGAGCTGGGCACTCGTACCCTTTACAAATCACAACCCGTTCTTAGTAACTTATTAGGAACTTATATTTACATAAAGCAACCACGGTGATACATATACATAACTATATATTCAAACAGACTATACATACAATCTGGGAAAGTACAGAACACAAACATAACCGAACAGTGCTACCCACAACCCACATACATGTCCACAGGCCTCTAAGAGTCATAGCAGTAATCATATGACGGGACGGGGCCCGCCGTACCCGTAATAAGCATACGTATGTATATATAGACATAACAAGAACATCCGTACCAAACGTGCTCCGGACAAAGCACTCCAAAATAGCTGATTAGAGTCCTAAGCCGACGCTCACCCAAGCGAGTACCGTACCGCGCGGCATGAAACGCAGCCCCCGAAGAAAGGGCCGGCACTTTAATATGTACCGAGTATGTAAAGCGGGAAATACATTAAGCGTAATCAAACCGGAATGAGGGTTATAGAAATAAATATAGAAATAAAAAAAAAAAACATAATTCGTTTCGAACCCGTTGTCATGCATATACATATGTCAATAAGCCAAATCGTATCATAATCGTAGTATTGTATCATCGCTATCATAATCGTAGCACATCATATGCATATCACTTACTGGAAATCATATACGAAGCTACAACGAACAAGTATAATAATCGTAGGGTTAGCATGCTTACTTTATGAACATAAATCATATATATCAAAAACATATGTCATACGTGGTCCATAATGGGACCCGACGGGCCGAACGTGGTCGCCCTCCCTGCCTTGGGCGCCACAACTCATCATACTTTGGAAGTTTTGTATATCTCCGATCACATCCTCCGTATCATATCACAACTCAGAATCATACCATATGTCAGAACCATATCAGAACTCATCATAATTCATACCATATCACATATCAGAATCTGATCATATTTCAGACGCTCATCATACTTCGGAATCTCATCATACTTCAAATTATGCGCACGAACATAACTGGCCCGGGACTCACAAGGAGAAACAATAATATGCACGAGCGGGGTAAATCGTAGGAATCATATACAATGGAAAATTTTCATAAATCATATGCAGCATAAACATTCACCAAAATTTAGCAAATTAATCAAAACAAACTATTATTTACAGATTAGGGTCATCGTCTAATCAAACTTCCTTTTGAATGCTATTCGGGGACATATCGAACAGACTTTGGAAATCACAATTACATATCGAAGTCATATGCGTAACAATCCTTATTTAGAATGCATACAAATCATAATTCTAAACTTACTAAATAAGTAGGGAATCCATGCTCGGAGATCAAGGTGAAATTAATACTAAATCTTTCTTAAAGGTCATTAGGGAGAATCATAAAAAGCTGCAGGCCCCACGGACGGGTGCTGACCCCATCCGAGCCCGACTACGAGAGTTAGGGGAATGTTATGTCCTATGAAGTTACCTATTATGTTTCGGGGCGATCCGAGCTCATATGCAAAAGTTACGGGCGTTTGAAGTTCGGGAACCTTTTAATAGCAAAATTCCTTATAAGACTTTTGAAATTCCATCTTTTGGAAACATAAAAACCTTAGTTTGGTTACATCAAAGAGTGAGTCTTTAGGCACGAATAAAATACGCATCTAGGCTCGGATTCTAAGAGTGGAATTACCCCGAGGTTCAGGTCATAGCCTAGTAGTACTACGACATGCCAAAGAAGAGAAAGAAACGCCTTACATACCTTGTCCGCTCGCAAGCTAAGTCAAGCCTCAACTCTCGGATACGCCAAGATCTACATAACGCCAAATATATTAACATTAGCCATAAGCCTTTAGGAATTCAATTCCAAACGAACATTAAATTCTACCGAAATTTCGGCAAAGACTTCCCCTGTAAATACACCAACCCCGAGATTTCAACTCGGCTAATTTCGACAACAACCAAACTACAATATCAATAATCAATTCACAATACATTCCAACATTAATAGTCCTTTCTACACGACTTTAACCACATTCATAATATTCCAACAACATTCATAATATACTTATTTCGACCACTTACGTTCAAACTAATATCAACGTTTATACATTCGATTACTAATCCAAAACCATTCAAACAATATTCAAGAACGTTTTAAACAATCCAAACAATTTTCCACACAACCCAAATAAGGCTCCAACTCACCCGAATTTGTCTCCAAACCCGAAAACAACATCAAATCCATTATTCTCTTCCAAATTCATGATTTACACCATTAGACCACACACTAAACATGCCATACTCACAAATACAAAAATTACATAAAATTCACATAAACCTCCAAATCATCTCATAACCAACCTAACATTATTTTGGGTCATTATACTTGCATTTTTCATCATAGAATTCACAACGACGACAACGAAAATACTAACGACGATTGTTCATTCTCAACTAGCCAAAGGGGAACCTATTCGGCCAACACCCCAT
This sequence comes from Lycium ferocissimum, assembly GCF_029784015.1. NCBI lineage: Eukaryota > Viridiplantae > Streptophyta > Magnoliopsida > Solanales > Solanaceae > Lycium > Lycium ferocissimum. The sequence goes on along the minus strand of NW_026717683.1, from coordinate 5,270 downwards.
GCATACATAAGGATGATTTTCATTCTTTTCTTCACACTACAACAATCAAAACATGCTAATTACAATTAATACATTGCTTCCAACATGATATACACATGCACGGCCAACCCTATATCCACGGCCTCATCTTCAACTTGGTTTCTATCATGAATTTCTTCCTTTTTAACATGCTACAACACATATGAACCATTCATAACACCTAAAACAAAATCAAAACTTACCTTTCTTCTTCAACTTCCCAATTTGCCTAAGGTTGGTCAAAGATGAAAACGAGCAATCCAACGCTTCCAACAACACTTCCACGTTAATAAGCACCCTTGAATTAGTAGGTTTGCTTGCGGAAATAATTTTTTTCTTGATCAATTCTTGGTCTCTCTTTTCTCCCTCTTGGCCGAATGGTTATGCTTGTTCTTTCTCTTCTCTCTTTTTTTTTTTTTTTGGCTCTTCTCTTTCTTTATTTCTCTTGAAACTTCTATTAATACACATATTAATCACATGGAAAATTAATGAAATTAAGGGCTTGGGCCAAGGCTTTGGCCGGCCACCCTCTCTTTTGGGCCAATTTTTCCTTCTTTTGTTCTTTTGGCCCAATTGATTGTGGATCTCATTTTGTAATTCCCGAAATTAATTTCCGAAATTTCTGATTTTCGCCCCTCGCCTTTCTCACCATTTCCACATTAACGGGTCATGAACAACACACCTATGAAATAAAATCAAACATAACCTTATTTCTTTCAAGCCCAATTTATTTCAAATTTTTCCGAATAGGCAAGGACTCGGGATATAACACTTAACTACTTAACGTTCACCTCCAAATCTTGAGAAATCTACATTTAAGAGGGTTCATACATGGTTAGGCTTTCAAAGACACTCTTAACTTTAAACTAGTATAATTCATGAGCTAGCGAAAATTGGGCAGCATTTCCCCTATTTCATCCACTTCTACCAAAGTCCAAAACAACTCCCAAACAATGATGACATTATCAACAATACCATAACAAGAGGCTTCATTCAAGTTAAGTATCGTCCAATCCTCAAAACTCCTTTCCAAGGTCATTCATAACAATAGCTATAACACAACACCGTATTCACTTACATGCAATACATCCTCAACATTATTTGTACCACCTACAACAATATTATACTCATAGAATACTAAGAATCATAAGTCAAGTTATTTTACTACTTAAAAATATCATTAAATCTATATTTGAGCTTCATCTTCTACTTCCTTCCCTCACCCAAGTTATTCAACAACCAAGCATGCTTAATAATATGAAATAGACATGAAAACTAACTTTTTATCTCATAGGAATGAGTTTTGGATCAAGTTACCAACTTGAGTGAAACTCTAACTTCAACCCCCAAGGAATTCTTGAATCCTATGAACACTAGTGAGTCTCCCAACACTTGAATACCTTGATTCCTGCTATTTGATCTTTGATTTCTCTTAGGTTTGTGTGGAATATGCTTGGACGAAGGTTTCAGAGCTTTTAAGAGTTTGGGGAAAGTGGGAAATGAAAAATAAGAACAAGGGTCGTCTATATATATAAAAAGAAAAAAACTGCCCGACCCGATTATATGGTCCGTATAAATGGACTGTATAATCACACCATGGTTGTACCCTTCACTGGAATGGTTATACGGACCATTATATGGGCCGTATAAGTTATACGGTCCGTATAAGTGGTCGTACAACCCAAAATTTCCTGAAACATTTTCGTGTCGATTCATTCAACTGCCAATCCTTATGGAACCTTATTGACACTTATATAACACTTCATTAACCATCTAAGAGGCCTATATCTTCTCCTCAAGAAATTACTAAATAAATATTAGCTCAATTATTGCGAAAACCTTTCCAAACATGACATGCATTTCACTTCCTTTGATGAACTTAGTTCCACCGATTCATATGACTTCAAAATCTTGTAGTACACTCTTAAAGCTATCAAATAATCTCCTTAATCTCATAAGGACTTCATGTTCACCTAAAACTCGCGCTAGTCCACTCACAATGCTACTATCTGAAATCTCAGAGATGGGACAATTTGGGAGGTCTCAGGTGGATGTCGATATTTGGGGTGAACACGGTGAAAAAATAGAATTTCACAGGTTTCTGGTATCTTGCCCCAGCGAGACTAGGTGCACCTCAGTGAGGCTTGGTCCGCAGGTGCGGAATTTCTATTGTTTTACTAAAATCTGCCCTAGCACATGGTCCTCTACCGAGGCGAATCCGCGTGCACCCACTTCCGCGGGGAGCGTGTTGTCGAATCGCAGTCATTAAATGCCTAATTTGAACCATTCATTTTCCATTCCTAAAATTAATTCTCCAAGTGACTAAAGGGCGATTTTAAGTGTTTTCTGAGTGGATTCATCTCGGGGTAAGTCTCTTCCACCTTGTTCTTAATTATTTACCTCCCTAAGCTTGAAATCAATGGTGAAATCTAAAAAGCTAGTTGGGGAAGATGCGTCTTCACCTCAAAATTGTTAATTGAATATTAATCTATGAATGTGAGAGAAATTTATGAATTTGGCTAATCTAAGGGTTGAATTTCACTAATTAGTACTAATAAGCTTGAATCTCCAATTTGAGTTGAGAATTTGTTTATGGAAAATTAGGGTTTATGCGTAAATTGGGAGTTTTCTCTTGAATAATGAAATTGATCAATCATTGAGATTAATTAGCAAATTGAAAGTAGAATTGAACTTCTAGAATGTTGGGTCACCAATTCCACTTTTGAAATACCTGTTTTACCCTTGTGGGCTCAGTTTTCCCCTCTTCCTTATTTGATTTTTTATTCGAACGAATGTACAGCTATATGGGTATCGTTATTCCTTGTTTCTAACTTAGATTCCTATAATGACTATACTTTGAGTATTCAAAGGCTCTTCGGAAGGGCACGACTCTGATTTGACGATTCGTGGCATCAACTCTATATCGGGGTAGGTCACGGCTTACCTTTCAGTCAGACTTCAGTTAGCGAAGCATATGTAGGAGTTAGCCATTGACGGAGAAATCATGTTAAGCCTTCGGGTATGTAGTTGGGATGGATATTCTTAGGTTGGTATTGTTGATGACATTGTCGGCTCGTCACCTCGTTTATTGTGATTTGGCTTGTTGCCATAAATGTGATGTTGGGATTGTTTCTTATTTATCTTCTTGTTGTTTTCACACATTTATCTCTCACTTATCTTGGCATTTATCATGGATAGGGGAAATAACTTGATTCGGTATTGATATTGTGATATGGGCTCATGCAGAGGCATGATTGAGATTTGGTATGATTACATTTGAGATTGATATCTTGCTTAGCATTCATACTCATTTTACATGATCTATTGATATAATATATGATTGGTACTGGTGATGATAAGTGAGAAAGGAGCATCTGAGATTATGGACAGTTCGACATGGAAGCCACTTCTGGTCTGTGTGCGGAGTAGCTTGTGTTGCGGAAGGGCTGTGTGCATAGTGACTGGTACATGGACCTCGCGGATCCCCGATGGGTCATGACTATCGAGACGTGGAGTATATCCTTCCTTAGCATATGTGTACGGAGACAGACAGTTGGCCAGTGCATCTCATTGCATTGCGTATGCACTTATTTATCTCATTCGTATATGTAATTTGATTCTTCTTTGGTAATTATATTACGTATGTTTTTCTAATTTAGGTTTGTGTTGTGATTGTACTTGACTGCTCGCATACCTATCTTTCAGTTCCTTTCGTTTATATATGTTATCTAACTGTTATCGGCCTATGATACCTATCGGTATATAGTGTTTGTATTGATACTACCTAGTTGTATACTTTTTCTGAGTGTTGAGTTCGTAGCAGGTTCCTCCTCCGCACCTCATGAGTGATCCCGAAGCTTGACGTAGAGTGTCCAGGGTGAGCTTCTGATGGATCTCGCTGCCCAAAGACTCTTCTATCCCACTGTCTTTATTCTTTATTCTGAGACAGATATATTATTCAGGCTTGTATTTCTAGATTTATGTATTTAGTTGCTCTTGTACTATTTAGACCAAATCTGGGGGATTTATGTTGTAGTATTCCGCATATTTATTTATTTATGATTTAGGCTATTTTATATTCTTATTTACCTACTTATGTTTGTCTTGGATGTTGAATAAGGGAAGGGTTCACCCACCTGAGGGGTTAGTGTGGGTGCTCGCTCGACCCACGAGTTGGGTCATGACACAATCACAAAGGAATAGGGGCAATGCCCGTATCACCAGTTTGAGAAAAACTAACTACAACACCATCTTAAATAGTAGCATACATGTTAGCATTCAGAATTGTGTCCTTGGATTGATTTTCTAGGGGTTTACCTGAATAGGACCTTGTCCACCATTTGTATAGGGTAAAAAAGGCTCTGAGTAGTTTGCTCAGATGCTTTGGCAACATCATCAGGTTCTATAGAATCTTAGGCAGTTCTTATGGATCTTCCTTGGCCATCTAATCCATTCTCGTTTGCTTCATGTTCCTATTTCTGTTTCTCCTCCTTCTCTTAGGGACCTTCTGAAATACAACTTTTGAATCATTCCAAAAACCATCCTCTACATGCCTAAATTTCATACAATTCGTGTAAAACTTTGGCTTTCAATTATAATCCACAGGCTGGTGTATGGTTCCTGAGGGAGTAATGATCTCCATTGAGTCAAGTAATGCTTGGGAAACATCAATTTCAACCAGAATACGAGCATAGGAAATCCTTTCCATGTTAGTCGTGAACTTATCAGTGTACATTAGATTACCAATTGCACTAGCTACTTTGTTGAGGGCTTCACTAGACCAATATCCAACTAGTAAACTAGGAAAGATAACCTACTGGGTAATTGTGGTAATATAGTCAGGATCAAAGGAATAATTGATCTCCCTTTTCTTTAAGATAAAAGGCTTGTTGTGAAAAGTATAAGGCCCAACATCCTTGACCTTGTCACAATCTTCAACAGAAGCAAATCGAGAAATGAAGTATCCCTCATCGTGTACAAGTATTTGGGTTTGTTCACAAAATTCCAAGCATTAGAAATCTAACCCTCCAAAGTTTTCAAATAAGGTGTATCTCCAATTACATAACCTATGGGGGCAGTTTTAAGTGATTCTTCTTAGGCTTTCAAGTCGTCTTCAACAATACTAACACAAACTTTGCCATTCTTCGTAGTAGCAGGTATATATGATAAGTAAATATGATAGAGACTTATCCTTTTGTACAAATTCATTAGCCCTAAAATTCGGCTTCTCCGTTGGTGTTGGTGTAGAAGTT
>NW_026717682.1:0-15090 GCF_029784015.1 Lycium ferocissimum | reverse complement strand
CACCCCTTATTTCAATAAGGGGTCTCGTGTAGCTCAGACATCCGTATCAAACACATTACCGTGTCAATTATTCCTATATCATCCTTGCATTTTTCTCACCCGCTTCCCCCCTTTGGGGGGGGTGCTTATACCATTATCCGTTTATATTTTGCCTCATGTCCTTACTTCCAATCTCAATTAGACCGCACTTTTGTTTCGATGATAAGTATCCAAAGTCCTTTTGGCATATTACCTTTATCTTAACCTATCTCGGGTGCTTCCTTTGGTATCTCCTTGTCAGTTCTCCCGTTTATGTCTGGCTTTCATTTTGCCCACGAGAGATCTTATGCTACCTCTATGTTGTTCAGAACACACCATTCCTACATAATCCTCCTCTCATTTTTAAAACGTATTCTGTTCGTCCACGTTTATCCGTATCATACCAGTCATCTTCTAGCACTCATTACACCTTGTTTCTCATATTTCTATAACTTGGCTTTTCATCGTTCCATCACTTATGGTGCTCGTGTCCTCCGTCACACGTCATAACCTATTACTACACTGATGTCTCGCTCTCTTCTTGTCTCCTTCTTCCGTTGGCTCCCTTTCTCTTTACCGGTCTAATCCGCCCCGTCCTATGCGATTCTTTAAGGTTTCGCCACTCCGTACTCTAATCTTCCTTAGATTACTCTACCTCCTCATTGGCTTCTTACGTCGAAATTTGTAAAACTTTCGTAAAACTTCCCCGGTCACCCATCCCAAAATTTCTCTCCCACTCGGACGCTTAACTTTAAAACTTTGATGAAATACGACGCTTTAACGCTCGGCATGATCGCGTCCACCTCACCGCATAACCTTCGTCACACAATCTAGTAACCGAGATCCCAAAGATATCTCAAAACGTCCTCACAACGCGCTTCCCCGCTGTTTTAGCCATACATTCCTACCCGTCACAATTCCTTTCCTTCATACCCTTGTCCTAATCGTCTTTTGGTATCACAAATCCGTCCCAAATTCCTTTTTACCATATCTTCATCGACCTCCTATTTACTATTGACACAACCTTTCCCAAACATATTCCGAACTCTCATATCATTCTCGTATTATTTCTAGAAAAAAATTTTGGCAGAGGTTTCCTGCCGTATTCCTTACTATCCCAAAACACTCGCACGCAGAAATACCAACAATGCCTCATGTGGCCATTATCACATACATATATCATATCATATCGTATCGTGTCACAAACCTCGGTGGCTCTTAATATTCATAAAAGTCTCGAAAGCAACTAACTTACCTCGTACGTCCAACTCAACCGTACTTGTTACACTTTCTCTTTACTTTACCTTTCGCTTTTCAACTTTACACTTCAATCGTACGTCAATGCCGTACTCGATATATATCTTTCGCACCTTTACTTACCTGCGTGCTTTGTAACTTCCAATATCGTTTGCCGCTTTCTTCGTCAATGCCATTCTTCTACCGCAATCACAAAGTTAGCGTAAAGAAATATCATTTCCTATGACTTGGCTCTATGGTACGATCTAAGAGGAAAGAGGAGTAATCACCCTAGATGCCCCGTAGCCTCGTTTATAAATGTGGCGGCTTCACACCATAAATCGTGACTCTCATCGGGACACGACTTTGCGTACAACCCCTAGACGAACTCGCTCGATACCAATTTGTCACACCCTTAATCCGATAGGTGTGATGGGCACCCGACCCTTATTTAGGGCCGAGCGAACCCGCTGACTCTCATAATACTCATAATCATGCTGGCCCTCAAATCATGACACAAATACATAATGGAAGTTTGTCGAAGAACAATATGCTTTTTACCTTTCTCGAATCAAATAAAATCTATAACATATAAAACTTATAATACAATGCGTAATAATACATCGGCTTACATAGCCGCTTACATAACCGACATCTTATACCCACGACACTGTCTGCAAAGTCTCTAACACAGAACATGAAACCATAACATAATACCCTGACTTTCGCCGCACTCCGAGAAAGTGGAGCTCGCCAATCCCGCTGGAACATCTTCTACTAATATCTTCAGCTCACCTGGGTGTACCTGCGCGGCATGAAACGCAGCCCCCGAAGAAAGGGGGTCAGTACGGAATATGTACTGAGTATGTAAAACAAGAAACACAGTAAGTGGGTTCATACTGAAACAAAGAGTATAGAGAATCATAAAACTTGCCTTTGAAAACATATGTCATGCATGTCAATGTCATAAAATCATCGTAAAAAAACATATAGCGTGTCCCGGCCCTCTAGCGAGGGACTCGGTGAGTATAATCATAATATACATATATAAAGTGTACATATAACGTGCCCCGCCCCCAATGACGGACGCGGTAAAAAATCATGTCATCATCATGCATGCATATACATATATATATATACCGTACCCGGCCCTCTAGTGAGGGACTCGGTGAATAGCGTGTCCCGGCCCCGCTAGCAAGGGACTCGGTATCCCATCCTGGCCGCCTCCTCCATATCATCACATCATATATATATATATATAACGTGCCCCGGCCCTCTAGTGAGGGACGCGGTGAATAATGCAATGGAATTGCACGAATACATGCCCGGCCGGACGCGGTTGAAAGACATATTGAGGCAGGCATGAGCAGAGTAGTGAGAAATCATATGCACATAAATCATCGTCACAAACTCAATGAATAAGAAAATAGTCGACGCTCGGAAGTCAAAACGGAAATCATGTTAAGTTCTCTCGAAAACAAGTCGTTCGGACTATACAAAGGTAAATCTCGGGGACCACGGACGTACATCAACCAATCCGGGCCCGCCCATGAAAATCAAAGTCATTATACGTTACAAAACTTCCTACGAACGTTTCAAAGCAATCCGGTTCTTTTTACGAAAGTTACGGACATTTCTAGAAATAGGATTCTTTAGGAACAAAACCGTTTAAACCACATTCTAAATCCAACCATATCAAAGACATAAAAACCATGACATGACCATATTAAGGATGCTAACCTCGATAAGCAAATATGAATCATAAACATGCTCGGAATTTAAGAGCGGAGTTACCTCGAAACTCGTGTCATAGCCTAATTACAACTAGGACATGCCAAAAGAAAGAAGGGGTGAGCTTTACATACCTTAGCCGCTTCCTAAGCTAATCCGAACTTATGTCTCGACTTCTCACGATCTACAATAACGTCATTAGGTATCAACCATTAGCCATAACACTTAAGAATCCAATTCCAAATTAACACTTTGTCTACAAAAATTCCGGCAGCATTTCCCCTATAACTTCAACATCCCCGAGAATTCAACTCGGTCAAATCAACAACAACCAAACCAACAACCATACTAACAATATCCATAAAAACGCATTCTAACATTAATAATTCCTTTCTACACAATTCGGCAACATTTCATTTATATTCAAATAAACTACATACGATCAATTCAATACCAATGCTCGCATATTCGATTACTAATCCGCAACCATTCAAACAAGATTTAAGAACGTTCCAAGCAATCCATACAATATTCAAAACAACCCAAACAATAAGCCATTCCACCCGAAATCCTTCAACTACATTAGGAACATCAATAACACATTTTCTTCTTCCAAACTCATAAACTATATCAACAATCCGCATGCTAACGATCATCATTCTCATGAACACGAGAATCTATATTAAAATCATATTGATCTCCAAAATAGCCCACAACAATTTCACCTTCAACATGAGCCATTAAACTCTCATTATCATCATAAAGTCCACAACAACAATAACCCAAAATACTAAATAAAATTGATTCATCCGTTGCTATACCAAACAGCCCATATTCACGGTCACAACATCAACATCATCATTTCATGAATTTTATTCATTTCAACACATTACAACATGCTCAAACGTCCATAACACATGCAAGAAAGGATTGAACCTTACCTTAGCTCTAGTTTTCCCCTCGGCTAGGACAACACTTTGCAAGAACAGATGGTTTTCTTGTTCCAACAACTACCCTACGTTGTAGAGGACCCTCCAATTAGTTGAAAAGCTTGAAGAAATTATTTTTTTCCTCTCACTTTCCATGGAGGTCGAGTTCGGCCAGCCCCTTGGCCGAACCTCTCTCTCCTCCTTTCTTTCTCTTGAATTTTCTAGAGTTGTGGAAAAAAATGAAGAATGGTCTTGCCTTGTCCTTACTTATACATATATATATATATATAATTGAATGCACATGGCCGGTCATGTGCAAGCTTCTCCTCTTCTTTTTTTTTTCTCCCATTTTCTCAAATTTTCTAGATTTTTCTTTAAGTGGAAAAGATGACTAATTCCTTGACTTGGTCATCCTTTGCCTACATATTTATATATCTTGCAATATAAGATGAACACATATCCCCTTTAATGGCTTGAATTAATTGGCCAACCATGGGTGGGACCCATGTCCACCTCACGGCCACATGGCCCCTTTGGCCACTTCATGAAATAATTTTTTTCAACTCTTATCCCTTAATTCCCTTATTCTAAATTTACCCTTAAAGCCCCATGCCAATAAAAGACGAACATGCAACTCATGCATTCTTAACAAATCGAAAAATATAACCTTGTCCTTAACTTTCCGTAATTAACTAGGAATGTCCCAACGTACAAAATACGGGATATAACAGGTTACTGTAGCTGTATTGTAGCACGCGTTTCTGTTCTATCAGCTGAACTTGTAACGTCCATAATTCTCTACTCCGATGTCTTATCGACGAGCGGTGTGTTGCGTTGGAAACTAGAATCGACGAACTTCATTTTAGGCTTTTGTTTCACTTCAAAACACTTCATATGCTAAGAGATATTCGTCCCTCAAAACCTTCTGGTATACCTTGTATACATGATATTTATCATTAATCATACTTGATAACAGTCATGTCCTTTGGTTTCCAGGTTGTCTTTTTCGGTTACGACTTACGAGATCATAATTCATCCTTTACTTCCTTGTTACGAACTTCCCATGGCTTCTACCTTTCAAAAGTTCATGGAACGTCTCCGATACTCCATTAATATGGTGAAGTACGTGGCATGCTCATGCTCTGAGAATGCGAGGTGTAATATTCCTTACCCCCTTAGGAACATTCGTCCTCGAATGTTATAGCTTGCGAGCTTACGACGCGTTCATTAATTTCTTGCAATGGTTGTCCTCGTTCGGTTCCTGATCTCCATGCTCTTATACTATGGGCTCATTAGTATTCTTTCATATTCTCCCAATTCTTTGTCGAACTCATTCATTAGTTCCATATCCTCATGTTCTTATATATGTACCCAGGGGTCAACTGATATCTAGCTACCGTCCTAGGACCTGTTGCTATTAAGATGGTCTTAACTCATGATTGCTATGGCTCTCTGCCGTTCTGTAGGGAATCTTAATTGTTGTACTCTTTTGCCTTGCTCCTTATTTCTCTACTAGCAAACAAATTCTCTTGTTCAGATATGGCACCTTTCCTTGCTTGCTTCTCTGGTGCTATTTTAGATTATCCCTTTTTGTACTAGTCGACCTTATATACATACATACCATATCATCTCCTTTTAATTCCTTGGTCGGACTCTTTAATTCCTTACAATGTCATCCTATTCATGCCTAAACTTTCCCTACAATTTCCTCTCCTCAGTTTTAGCATAATTGCAATAAAACTCATAAACATGGAACTAAGATAAAATCCTAATTAATCATAAATTCCTTGTTATACGAGTATGCTTTCTTCTTAAGTCCTTTTAATAGTTTCTTCCTAGGGCATTGTCGAGTCTGGGTTGTATATGTATTTTGTGTTAAGGGTATGTCGGGAGCCCTGTCCCGACTTATGTACTTCAGTCATGTTCTTAGAGGCTTTGCAGACAGATTCCTGTGTATAACTTAGTTGTGTTTTGTTAGTGGATATGTTGACGTCGCAGGCCCATTGTACATATACGTATGCATGATATTATATTCATAGTTGGCCTTCTTGGCCTTATTTTGCCATTGGAGGCATAGATGATGCAAGTTACAGTTTGGTTCGCTCGGTCCCAGTAGGGTGCCGGGTGCCAATCACGCCTCACCAAGGTTGGGGTGTGACAAAGTGGTATCAGAGCAAAGTGCCCTTGGGTTGTCTACAAGCCGTGTCTAGCAGAATCTTATTTATGGTGTGCAGTGCGCCACACTTATAAACCAGAGGCTGCAAGGCATTTAGGAAGATTTTCTTTCTTTCCTATGTTAGATCGTGCGATGGAACCATGTTATGAGGATTCTCTTTTTCCTGACCATATGTTATGATTTCGGTAATGCTATGAACAGAAAAGCAACAGCGGCCCAGAAGGGCATGGCAGTGGCGGGAAGAAGGATTGGGCGGGAGCCGTCGGTAGATATAGAGGAAGGCGGGTCCCAGAATGAAGTTCCATCCCGGACCTCTTATACCCCAACCACTCAAGAGGAGCATACAAAAACTCTAGCACCCCCAGTTCCCCCACCTGATGTCTCGGGTCGGGAGGTACGAGAGGCTATTCGGTTGTTGACTCAGATAGTAGCCACTCAAGCCCAGTGGTAGGGTACAGGTTACGGTGATAGAGCTGTTAGTGTCCGAGTCTGAGACTTTCTTAATTTGGCCCCTCCAAAGTTCTTTGGGTCAAAACTAGGGGAGGACACACAGAATTTTATAGATGAAATGCTAAGAACGTTGCGAGAGATGCATGCTTCAAAACCCGAGTCAGTAGATTTAGCTTCCTACAGATTACGAGATGTGGCTATGTATTGGTATAATGCTTGGATATCTTCCAGAGGGGTTAATGCGTCTCCACCCGTGTGGCAGGAGTTCGTAGATGCCTTTCTTCGGCATTATTTGCCACCAGAGGTTCGTCGGGTGAGAGTAGATAGATTCTTGACTCTTAGGCAAAGGAACAAAAGTGTGCGGGAGTATAGTCTCCAGTTTAACTCTTTAGCTAGGTATGCTTCCACTATTGTAGCAGAAATAGAAGGCCGAGTGCATCGGTTTGTGGCGGGACTCGAGCCGCATTTAATTAATGAATGTTCCACAGCTGCTTTACTTGATAGTATGGACACCGCCTATATAAGGCATATGCTCAGAATCTAGAAGATCAGAAGAAAAGGCAGTCTGAGGATTTGAATGAGTGACAGTCTAAGAGAGCTAGATCTTCTAGCCAGTTAGAGGATGTCAGGGGTAGTTTTAGGCCCCCACTTTCAGCTACTAGTGTTCCTTCACCATCGCGGAGGCTGCGTTATGAGAGGTCGGCTTATACTGAGTTGGGTTAGAATTCGAGGGCTTCGAGTTTTCAGTACAGGAGAGAATTAGCGCAGATGAGGATGCCCCCTCCACGATGCAGTCAGTGTGGTAGAGCCTATTCTGGACAATGTCGTCAGGGCTCTAATGCATGTTATACATGTGGGGTTTTAGGTCACTATATGAGGGATTGCCCGATGAATGATAGAGGTGGTATGGCTCGGCCCACTGGATCAGTAGCAGCTTCAGCTTCCTCAGTACGCTTCCCAGAATGAGGCCCTCAGACATTAGTTAGCAGAGGCAGAGGTAGAGGTGGAGCATCTGGCTCTGGCGGTGGCCGGAACCGCATATATGCTTTGACTAGACATCAAAATCAGGAGCAGCTATCCTATGATAATACTAGTATATTTACTAGTTATGTGTGGATAAAAAGTTATTATTACTTATGGTGGCCGGTGTGGTATTGTGTATTTTAGATTGCTGTGCCACAGGTCGGCAGTAATATAGTTACAGGAGAAACTCTGCAGAAATTTCCATAGATATCCTTAAGAGTTTAACATTCGAGGACCAATATTTTTAAAGGGGGAGAATGTTACACCCCGTAGTTTCTTATGTTGAGATTCGAGCTACCTTTCAGGAGGTATGTGAGATTTTAAGTGTTTATCTTATGATTATAAGGGTTTAAGTTCATATAATAAGTTATGGAAGGATTGGAGGACAAGTGATTTAAGGAAATTAAGTTTGTTGGAACTTTGGAGAAAATATGAAGGGCAATTTTGGCCCAACTTGGAGAAAGAATATCTTTTAGTATATGAGATGTTTTGGAGTAAATCAAAATCCTAAATTGAAATTTAGGAAGTCTAGTTTACAACGCAAAAAACTGCACGTCAATCGGACATCGGGAACAAAAGTTATGAGCATTTTAAGACAGATTATCCAAGCAGAGGATTTACTCTGCACGAATGTGCCCCAAGGTGGCGCGAACGCGCAGAGAAAATTCTTGGTCAGTGTAGACCGACTCTAGAACATTATATAAGGGGGTTTACCCCCTCATTTTTCATCCAAACACCCCCAAACCTCTCCAAAACATTCTGGAGAGTTCCCCCAACTTCCGTTCATCAAATTTTACCGCGAATTAAGTGAAATCTTTGGATTTAGGTCCGGATAGCGTATAGTTGTGATGATAAAATCGTATTGCGGTGAAACTTGGCTTGGATTCAAGGTGATAATTGAAGATATTGCAGTTCTAGCGGGTAAAAGGTATGAATCTTCCCTTATTAATATTGAATTAAGCTTAGTTACGGAGGGAAAGTAATTAAATAATCGTATAATGAATTTCTGGGTTGAGAAATTTGATAAAACATCAAGTGGGATGTTTATGGAACATATTGGTATTGATAATATTGTTGTTGATGTTGGTATTGTTATTGGTGTTGTTGGTTGCTGGATTGTGATTTCAGGCTAGGCATATAAATAGGAGAGATGTTGCCCAAATTTCGGCAGAATCTAAAAGAATTTAAATTAAAGGCTGAAGACGAGTGTATGATGGTGAGCCTAACAATAGTATGGATGGTTTTATATGTAGATTGCAAGACAGGAGGTAGGTTGAAAAGTTGAAAAGCAAGCTTCCAGGTATGTTAAGGCCAGCCCCTTCTTTCAAAAGGCATGATTCCTATGTTATGATTCCATACATGTTTCCATTACATCTTTCTTAAGGCATGATCTCTTTGTTGTGGACCTGTCTATGATATCTTCAATAACCCTGTTTCTAAAGACGCCAAAGCTTATAGTTCCCATTATTCATATGATATCATTGAGCTCGTTTCGTGGCTAATGATGTTATTCATTGATATTAATCTCACCTTATGATGTTGTTCCTTCGAGATGGAATGTGTTCATGATGATGGTTCCATAGTAATGATTCAACGAGTTTAGGAACAGGTTCTTAAGGAATGTTTTATAGGACATGAATAGAGTGCTAGCAGAGGATCCCTAATGAGGTATTTAATGTTCCAAGAGAGGTTTATGTTGTATGTAGGACTTGGTTGTTTATTCAAGAGGGAAGAAGTGCTAATGGCCTGAGCGGTGCCTATAAGTCTTATGTGATTATGTAGACCCTACGGGTTAAGTGATGATCATGAGAAGTGCATAGAGATTACTTGTAAAGGTTTGGTTACGATGTCGATTATAATTACAACTGGTCTACGACCAGTCGGGTAGATGTTACCACCGGGCTACGGCCGGTTAGGTTGATATGTGTTTACTATCATGCTATGGCTGGTTGGGCAGTTATTACCACCGTGCTACGGCCGGTCGGGCAGTTACCACTGATCAGTCGGGCAGGTGCACTTTACCGTCGGGCGATAATCGGACGGGCAGTTACCACCGTGCTACGGCCGGTCGGGCAGTTACCACTGATCAGTTGGGCAGTTAGCACCAGGACGATAAGTAAGTTAGAGACACAGTATCAAATATGGATGCAGTTAAAGATGTGAGAGTATTAAGAAACGTGGGTACTAGATTCTCATCTGTAAGCAAAAGTCCCAGGTTGATTCTTCTCCTCTTTCTTTGTTAGAGACACAATATCAAATATGGATGTAGCTAAAGATGAACTCAGTATCAGATCTTACCACCGGGCTACGGCAGGTTGGGTAGATATGTGTATACCACTATGTTATGGCTGGTTGGGAAGTTATTACCACCGTGCTACGACCGGTCGGGCAGTTGAGCTGTACCGTCGGGTGATAATCAGACGGGTAGTTACCACCGTGCTACGGACGGTTGGGCAGTTACCATTGATCAGTTGGGCAATTAGCACCAGAACGATAAGTAAGTTAGAGACACAGTATCAAATATGGATGTAGCTAAAGATGTGAGAGTATTAAGAGACGTGTATACTAGATTCTCATCGGTAAGCCAGAAGTGCCAGGTTGATTCTTATCCTCTTTCTTTGCAGCATATATTGATTATATTACATTTCCGCTTTACAAAATCGGTACATTATTCGTACTGACGTCTCTTCTTGTGGACGCTACGTTCATGCCCGCAGGTGCAAACAGACGGGATGAGGATCTTCCACAGTAGGCTACTTTCAGGTACTAGTTTTGATTGGTGGGCTCAATTTCTTCCTCGAGCATTGCCGAGTCTGGGTTGTATATGTATTTTGTGTTAAGGGTATGTCGGGGGCCCTGTCCTGACTTATGTACTTCAGTCATGTTCTTAGAGGCTTTGCAGACAAATTTCGGTGTACAGCTCAGTTATGTTTTGTTAATGGATATGTTGACGTCGCAGGCCCATTGTACATATACGTATGCATGATATTATATTCATAGTTGGCCTTCTGGGCCTTATTTTGCCATTGAAGGCATGGATGATGCAAGTTACAGTTTGGTTCGCTCGGTCCCAGTAGGGTGCCGGGTGCCAATCACGCCTCACCAAGGTTGGGGTGTGACAAAAATCTACTTATTGTTGAACCTTACCACATTGGTACCTCCTACCACACTCCACCACCCACCAACACAAACCAAATCCCCGGAACTAGCCACTCTGTACCCTCATACCAAGCATCGCTACCTACTCACACCAGCCCTATCACCCGTCAAAACACTACTAGCGTACCCACTTCACGAACCACCAACACTCTCTAAAATTACCCCACATATCAAATCGTATCATTTCACACCCCTGTCAACCAGAATAACTTATCCCCATAACACCATGAACTAGACCACTATGAGGAGATGGAGAAGGCTGGGAGAGACAAATAGATAGGCATGATGAGAAGATAGAACAAAAGGTGATAGAGCTAGTCAAGTGGTCCACGCGAGCCACCAAGATTATGTTATGATGATCTTTGCATGCATTCAGACTTGGATTTGCCCAAGGGTTTTAAAGTGCTCAAGTTTGAAATGTTCAATGGATCAGGAAATCCGAAGGCTCACCTGTGATCCTACTGCAACCAGCTGGTTGGGGTAAAAAGGAATCAAGCTATAATCATGAGGTTGTTTAGTAAAAGCATGACTGGAGAGGCTTCAGAATGGTTCATTGCACAATACATATGCCGATGGATTACATGGGAAGACATGGCCGAATCCTTCATAGAGAAGTTTCGATTCAACATTGAAACTATGCCGGATTGATACTATTGGAGAAGGACAAGCAAAAATTCACCGAAAACTATCGTCAATGCACAAGTAGGTGGAGGGCCGAAGCTGCCAAAGTACAACCGCCCATGAGGGAAGAGGAATTGGTATCTATCTTCATTCGATCACAAGAGTATGACTTTTATGACAAAATGCTCTCTATGGCTGAAAGGTCGCTTTCTAAACATGTCAAAATGGGAGAGGCTATAGAAGATGGTCTAAAATCTGGAAGGATCACCAGACTAGCAAACAAGTTCGCACATCAGAGTGCCTCGGGGCCCTCTTAAAAGAAGAAGGAGGACGTGGCAAAGGTCTCTCATTCACCTAACTCCTAACATAAAGACGAGAGGAGTCACACTCTTCTCTCGAAATATACCAATCACCACCCCCCAGTAGTTACTTGCCAACACCAGACAACCCAGTACTTGTTTTCTATGCACAACCAAATTATCAACTGCCTCCACCATCAGTTTTCCAAAGTCCCCACACAAGCTCCCAAGATTCCTCTCTTGACTTCCAAACTCCACAACCAAATTACAAAACACCGGCATCTACATACCAAGCTTTATGTCACGACCCAAATAGCTGTGAATGGCACCCACACTAATTCTCCTAGTGGGCGAACCATCTCCTTATCCAATAACTGAATCATTTAAATAAATAATAAGCAATAATATGAAGTAAATCGTAATCTGTCTAGTCATGCCATAAATAAATAAACTGCGAAAATCCTAACTATTACAACCCTAAAATTCGAAAGTCATCGTGAAAGGACTCTAAAACAATAGATTGTCTGTAAATGTAAATAATGTCTAGAATGAAAGTAGACATCAAATAAGAAAGATCTTCAGGAGGCATGGCAAGGATAAAAGCTCACTCTCGGATCTAATCAGGAACTGGCCTCAAGCTAAATATGAGGTGTGGACGAAGTCTCCGGCACACAATCTGCACTCCAATAAAAGTGCAGCAAGGTAGTATCAGTGCAAACACCATGTACTGGTAGATATCATAGGCCAACTAAGATTAGTATCATGCATACATTAACGAAATCAACAAGATAGGCAGAAAGGCACAATAACACATAACCAAATAATGTCCTCTGAGAAATCATCCAACACGGGAATAAGATAAGTCCAGCCACAACCATTAACAGGAATAATATAAATTCGATGCAATGCAACAATGATAGTATCTCAACCGTGTACACACATGCTAAATGGCAATGTTTGCCCAATTAGCCATGACCTACCGGGACCCATGGTGTCCATGTACAACTCGCTCTGGAATTGACCTCAGATCACAAGGCCATAACGAGGCCACATCCTCACCCTTTGTTAAATGTGCTATATATATATATATATATATATATATATCTGTATCTGATCACAATATGAATCTCAATGTATTTACAGTCCAACAATCAATATGGAACATGATCAGTCAATAATATCAATGTCAATGAATACAAGGCACCATGCCACAAGTCACAACAAGACTCAGATAAATTCACTCAACACCGCATGAATATGCAACCATCTCAATCAACAAGAAGAGTATATATTACCTCGTTCTTTCTCAAAACACAACAATTACACCTCGGGTTTTCAATACATAAAATAATAGCGACAAGACCACATAATCAATCAATCAGTACCAACCCAAGAATTTCCAACCAGACTTCACGTCCGAAGATCTATACTTGCTTTTTCCCATGAATTCTATCTCATATACATTCAACTAATCAAAGTCTAGCAATATAATGCTAAGTAAGTAATGAATCATCTACTCAAACAAGACCAATAATTGGGAGGGAAAACCCAATTACTTCTACCCTTTTCAATTGGGTGAACGATCACTTATTGCAATTTCATCATAGTCTTAGTCCCAATGATCATACTATCCCAATTGATGGGTTTCTAGTCAGTTCAACCCTTTTCAAACAAATTTTAGGCTAAAGCTTCCATTTTTATGCGAACCCTAAGTCTCAATATGAATTTTCCACCATTAATAAATAAGTTCTCATCCTAGAAAGTGATAATCTACACTCATTGGTGAATAAACAATGAAAAAATCAACCACCCGTCAATCATTTAAGGGCTCACTATTTCTAGGGTTCTAATCTTTCGTTCACCCTTAGAGGACCTTAAACTAAACATGGAACTTGAAGATAATAATGGAATGAAAAACAAAAGGGCTAAGCCTTACCTTCAAAGAGGAGTTTCACCCTAGCCTTAGAATATTACCTTTAATTGTTCTTGGGAATTGTTTTGGGGTTATATGGGGAATGGCTTCGAAATTTATGATATAAAAGTGAATTTCTGCTTTTCATCAACCACTGCAGTGGCCAATGTTTCACTGCAGCGGTCTCGCTATAGCGGGATCACTCCCGCTATGGTGGACCTCATTAATATCCGACTCCTGCAGCGGCGACCATCTCCCGCTATGGCAGGGTCTCTATGGCGATACAACACCTACTACAGCGGTCCCAATCGACTTGTGAGCTCTAATTTTTCAACAGTTTTTCACCCTTAATCCCAACATCTGTCACGACCCAACCCCGTAGGCCGTGACTAGTGCCCGAGTTGGGAACCCGTACACACCCGTTAATCAGAAGTAGCATACGAATAGCTTACACAAGACCTGAAATAACATATATCGAAAAGTGGAACGTCACCCCGAAGCTGTCACAAATGTACAAATATACATATCGCTATCGCAATCCAGCAGATAATGTCACATATAAGCCGATAAGGCTATCATAGCATAGGGGACGTCCGGAAATCACAAATCACACGTACGGGCGAACGGTGAATACCCATACCCACACATATATGTCTACGGACCCTAAGAATAATGACAATCATATGACGGGACGGGGCCCCGCCGTACCCGTGAACAAACATATACATATATATATAATAACGAAGGCTCGGATCACGGATAGGCTCCGAACAAGGGAGCGCTCCAAGGTACCGAACAGAATCCTAAGTCAGGTGGATCATCCAAATAAGTATGCACCGCGCGGCATGAAACGCAATTTCGAAAGAAAGGAGGGTCGATGCGGAATATGCGAGTATGCAAAGCATGAAATATAGTAAACAAGATCATAGTCACAACAGTACGGAAAGTAAATGCGATATTCAAAATATCAAAATGCTTACTCATAAAAATACAAATCATGCGCCAAGGCTCTTAGAACGTGGTCGCCCGCCCGTCGTTGGCGCCACACCACATTATACTCGAAGATTTCATATCTCCGTAATCTCCGAAGCACATCATAACATCATGCACATCATAACACCATAAGCGGTACCGGCCCTCTAGCGAGGAACTCGGTGAACCGTAACACATCATACTGCCGAATATAACATAGTGCGCATGATAACATAACCGGCCCGGACTCGGTGAAGGATGTAGTAACATAATGCACGAGAAGAGTCGTGAGCAACTATATGCAGTTTAAAACATGTTTAAAGACTCGACAGAATAATCACAATGAATCGTCATTTGAAAACCAAGGCGATAGTTAAATCCGGTTTCGTCCGAATGTCGTTCGAAAGCATATCAAATAGAACATTCAAGACTCATAAATACGTATTAGACCATACAAAGTAAATTATAGAGCTTAGGGGCATAATTGTCATTATAAACTCGTTAGAGGAATAAGTAATCGCCGCTCGAGGGTTAAGGTGGGCGTTACACTAAATCCTTTCAAAA
>NW_026717681.1:0-15216 GCF_029784015.1 Lycium ferocissimum | reverse complement strand
CAAAAGGTTTGGAAGCCCAAATGGATTTGTGAAAGATCTCGGGAGTTCAAGACTTATGCCGAATGGACGACCACTAGACCTTTAGCTTTCGCCATTTGCTTTCTGGGAACCATGGTTTTTCCCAAAGATTGGTCTTTAGCCATAGACACCGAAGTCATTTCGGTCACCCATGCCATCTTCTACGGCATAATCCAACAAGAAGAAACTAAATACTTTGACCTAACTTCAATCATCCTAGCTGATTTATACCGAGCCTTGAGCCTCCGCCGAAACCATTACAAATACTTTCAAGGCTGTAACTTACTCCTACAATGGTGGATCCTTAAGAATATGATCAAAGTTAGAGGTAAACAACACTTAAGAAAGCCAGCCGAAAGGGATGGCCTTCTGGATTTTTGTCCAAACTTCGGAGAACAAAACAGACGAAGTTGGACATTCACCTTTTCCAGGTTGAAAGAAGAAAGTGTTCAATCGATGTTCCATGACTTCGTGTCCGATAAAGTTGTGGTTAAGGGTAGAAAGTGTCCATTCTTACAGCTTATGGAAATTCGAGGGATTCGCCCTTATGCACCTACTAAGGTCTTGAGACAATTTGGGAGGATCCAAGTCGAACCCAGGTCGGAGGCATGGGAGATTTTATCATTGACTATGACATCGATAGACCACCGAGGGCTTTAGATTGCATACGAGAATAGAAGGGTCGCATGACTTGGTGTCCTGATACCTTAGTCGAAGATAGGATTCGTCCGAGTTGTATTGTGGAGTATAAAGATTGGTTGAGGGCCGACTTACAAGGCACACTTCTTCCCAGACCCATTCTCTACAGTTGCTGCAAGATAAAGATTTGCAAGCCGGGATTCGAGCCCGTTTTGTCCAGAAGAGAGCTGACGACAGAGATGCCAAGTATTTGGAGAAGATTCAGCATGACAAGGACGTCATAGAGAGTCTGAGACATGAGTTGGAGCTTAGTAATGGCTGTTTAGTTGAGCGCGATAATCGGATGAAGAAGACTTTAGATGATGTTGCTTCACTGACTTTCACACAGAATGGATTTCTGATGGAAGCGACTTTGACATCGGCCCATCTTCATATCCAGACTACCCTTCGAAAGGAGAAGAAGGCCAGCACTGATCGAGAACGGGCTTCATCATCCACCACCGGGGGACGCTTTTGCTGATTTACTTTATGCACTATCTTTGCTTTATCTTTTTGTACCCCTTCGGGGAAGAATATTATTCCTCATTATTACGGGGCAATGGTTTGATTCAAATGGCACATTTATGTTTCAAACGATTAGTATGTTTAGGAACGCGAGTTGTGTAATTTTATAAACGACTTTGTATGATTTACTTGCTTTCATATGTTTCGCCTAAATGCTTAATTGATCTCAAGTTCCATCTGTAACGGTTCACATTTTTGCGGGCATAGGGCTCGGAAAAGCTACTTCGAAATCGCTGGTGCTCTTTCAGACTTTATTTTAAAAGAATTGCCACCTAATTTTTAGGAAATTATAAAAACTAGTTTTGAAGAGGTTTATTTATACACGAAAAAAATCCTTCTTATTCCAAGGTTCTAGGTAAGGGTTACGTGATCCCCTAGGGAAGGTATTAGGCAACCTAGTATTAAGGATCCATACTATACGGCTGACCTTTTAATTCCAATGTGTGAGTATTTGCATAATCGTTTATTTTCCCAAAAAAATATGTCCTTTTTTGCATATCATTTTTTGAAAAGAATTAAATGCATTCCCTTTACATATAGGGTATTTAGATTTATAATATCTGGATACAATTAGTTCCTTTCACATATAAGGATAATGTTATTTTGTAAAGATAAAAAGTCTTTTAAAAGTTTGGGATAAGTGACATTTGTTCATGCGTAGACTCATGCATGGTCTAGGTTAGTCCGTTTAGTACGTCTTTTACAACACCCTTATTTAGGACTTTACTCATTTTTAAAGAAAAATAGTTTACATGGATTTGCAAGAGTTATTCTATGTAATCACAATTTATTATCTCGATCGTAGAATTTGTCTTAAAAACCCAATTTGCTTATATAATACAAGAACGACATTTGTCATGGGTTTAGGCCCCAAATTACACCCTCTTTAAAAAATGATTAAAGTTTGCTCAGTTTTGGCCCAAAATCTCTTATTTTTCTTCAGTTCCTGGGCTAAGCCCAAAACATATTTTGCTTTATTTTTACTTAAAATTTGGTTAAATGGGGCCTAAAATGTGACCTTTTGGGCTGGGCCTTAGCCCTCAAAACTCTATGATTTGTCTTAGCTTATTTCCAGAAAATAAGGTGTGTATTTCAATACAAATGGAATATATATATATATATATATATATATATATATTCCTAAAACCATTTTTCTGATTTTTTGTTTAAAAGGACGTAACTCGTTTTGGCACGCTTTTGAAAACCCATACTTTTGCTCGATTTTAGTTAACGAAGACGTAGACTAGTTTTGTAAAGCATTTTATTTCACACGCTTCCGAAAACCCACTTCTTTTCGCTAGGACTAAAAAATAGGACTTTTGAAAAGACTGAAACTTAACTGGAAAAGGCGTTTTTCTTAGTTTTTTGCAAAGATAAAGTCTGAATCGAGGAAAAGATGATAGCAACGCATTTTTCTTGTAAAGATGGAATTGATCCCTTTTATTCCTTTATTATACTAGCCATTTTTATCCCTTTTTGGAAAATGTTTACACTAATCTGGGTTTTGAAAATCGCGTTGGGGCCTAAGGTCTTACTAAATGACATATGCACCGTTCACCAAAGATGCCTAATTCAAACGTAAAGGATTCCAATAATCATGTGAGTTTATACAAATACAACATTATATTTTAAACTGAAAGGGAAATTTGCATGCTAAAATTAAAAGGGAAAAGGAGATAAGTTAGGGGTGTACTAAACCCCTTAAAAAGCCATTTTTACCCATGCTTGGGCCTTCGTGCCATTCTCACCTATGGATGGGCCTTCAATAATATTAGCTTCCTTTTTTAGACTTAACAGTTTGAAAGAATATTCATGTTGGGCCTTTGGCCCAACAGGCTGGTTGGACTCTAGCCCAAGTGGTTGCGCAGTAGGAAGGAAAAAAAAAAGGAATTGAATTAGCACATGTTTGATGGATCTAGTACTATCAGAATTACACATACATATACACGTATACATCTACATCCCCATTTCGAATCTATGTTTGATGGACCTAATCCTACCACAACCATACATATACATACACACACACACACACATATATATATATATATATATATACATCCCCACTTGATTGCAAGTGCACAACTAAGGACTTGATTGTATACCGTTGCTTCACTGGAAAACCTCAAACTACACTATACCAATGGGAAAAGTTTGTCACCACCCTTGTTCCTGACACCGCACAAGTTCCAAGGGGTTTCATGAACCCCAGGCATGGCAGGATATCGGGAAGTGTCTAGATCTATCCCCTAAAACCTCCTCAAACCCTCAAAACAAAACCAGTGTTGCCACAACCATAGCCTCCAAGCTGTGCACAAGTATCAGCCTATGGGAAATATTTTTAAATTCAAGTAACTTTTAAATAAATTCAGAATCATGACAAGAATGGGGCAGACACTGTAATACCATAGGACACATAGAATATGTATATCAATTCCAAGATACTTAATCAAATAGGTGTCATAACCAGGTCCTACTCTTATACTTGCATATGCATACTGCGCATAACTGGCCTACTTCTTATAGGTATACACACAGTATATCTATGCTATACACATGGTGTATGTATACCAAGTGTATACCATGTGTATACTCCTTTTTATTTTTATTTTTTATAAATCTGTGTAAGATCTATGTCTCCTCGCACTCTTACATGTCCAACTACTATACAAAAGGCAAAGCTAATCAAAATCCAATTTTAATTTTAATGCACATCAAGTAAATAATTCATCCACTTCATAAATTAACAACTCTTATAGCAGGGAATTAAAACTTGTTTAAGGTGGTCACAGAAGCACAATAGAAAGGTATAAACAAAAAGGAAGATTTTGTAACTTTTAATTACACAAAAAAAAAAAAAAAAGATTTGGAACATCAAGAGGCCTGGACCAAACAACATCAAGTGAAACTGAGACTGTACAGTTTCCCATTCTCAGGAAAGACCACTGGAAAATCTTTATTCTAATATAGCAAAGAGTAGGATCACGTTACCAAAGCTTCATATAAATTACCACTTAAGATAGACAGGGGACAGAGTCAACAATATGTGTCAACAAATCCCAGAAACAATGGCATAAATTTCTAGACCAAAACTCCACATGTTCAGACTCTTTAAAATCTTAGCAGAGACATTTTATTGCCAATAACCTTAAACTAGTTCATTAACCAAAGATTGCCCCCCTTTTTGAATGAACAGTTCCCTTAAACTCTTAAGTGCTTCTAGACCTTTGAACACTCTAGTTTTCCTAACCCTTTTTACCTTCAAACCTTTTGTAAAATGATGGGATTTAAGGAAGTCAATATCCCTTTAAGACAAGAGTGTCCCCCATGGTCTATAGGCTGGTCATGACACCCCTCATTTGGGGGGTAGATACTATGAGTCAAGCTAGGCTTGGCTCTTCTCTGCCCCCTCTTGAGGTGTCTTGAAAAGACCATTCTAAACCAAGTGGCTCATACTGCCTTTAAGAATACCTAATATTACCCCATAATCAACATCAGTCCAATTCCCATTTAACACCATTCATTTTAGAGCATAGACACAATACATTAATTATTTCATCCTACTAATTCTATGTATAACAAGATTTTTAAAACACTAATGATACAGAATCAATTATTACTAGACAAATCACAATTTTTGTTCTTTTAATCTAAGTTAGGCTATAATATTCAGTAAAGTCTAGGTGACACAATTTAGTTTAAGTAACAAAACACTCTTTCCAACTTAAGGTTAACTAAATATTCATTCCTAAGTTCAGATCAAAATAAGTGCCTTCACATTACCAAGTCCACACATAAACACCATACCAACTTTAAAACACATTCCTCAGGAAGCAAACCAATAATCAGACATGTCAAACTTCAAGAAAAGAGGGACAACATGGGTTGAAACAACTAGGTGAATAACTTACTTCTTTAATGCTCAAAGAAGTGGCCATTTTGACCTTCCTAATCATGACAAAGATATGATAGTCTCTTCCCCTTTTGTTTAACTTAGCTTTAGGAAACATGAAATTCAAAAATCCTTAAGGCATGACAAATATGCAACAAACAACTATCTCTTTATTTTAACTTAGCATTAGGCAACAAGAAATCACAAGAATTTTCCCCCAAGGCATAGCTAACCACCCTTGACTAATTACCAACTCTCACTGAACTCCATAGTCATGAGAACAAGGTCTAGGGAGTCAAGGAAGCCTTTCGGTCCTAAAAGAAGGACAGGATTAGGTGAGGTCATCACCTCCCTATCTCTTTCCTACCCCTTACTTCCAGTAAAAAGGGATCAAAGGCCCCATTGGTCATTACCTCAACATGCCTAAGCTCACCTTTTTACTCTCCCAAAGCAACCTCACCCCCTTTACCTTATTCTTCCGCCAAATGCCCATCACCAAAACTTATGGACAAGAGTGGTTTGGCACTGTCCAACTGTCACGACCCGACTATGGCCATGACGGGTACCCGGGGCTAACCACCGAGCACCACTCATTTTATTACTTAACCTGCATTCATTCATATATCTTATTCTCATAACCATAGTAAGCTATTTTCATTTGAAACATATTCGCTTTATATACATAAGCCCTGCGGCCATCAGAATAATACATATACACATACGATGGGAAACTGTGAGACCATACTACCCACACATATGTATCTACGAGCCTTTACTAGAGTACTAGACATATGAACGGGACAGGACCCCGCCGTGCCCAAAATACATATACACAAAACAATAAGCAATGGCACCTCCGGAATAATAGAGTGCTCTCAAGGTCTGCTGGTAGCTCCTATGAATCCGGGTCGCCTCCCTTTCTACCTGTGGGCATGAACACAACGTTCAACTCCCCCCCCCCCGGTTTTGCCTGTACCATTCTCAAATCCGTTGCTTCACCTTCAAATCTTGATTTCATATATATATATATATATATATATATATCCCTTACTATACTACATCTTATCCACGCTGTTTCCCTTTTATAGCTACGATAATTCATATGTGAAGTCTTAACATACTCGTCTTGTAGTTTTGTAATCAAGTAATACAACCAACATAGCAATCCGAACAAGGATGTATTTTACTTAGCTCATTTGGTAGTTATGAGTCAATGTCTAGATTCACTCCAATTAACAACTTTTGTTTCATGGGAATGCTCACAATAGAAGTATGTCTAGCTATCCGTACCATCCATGTAATGTCACGTATCCCATTCTTCGATACCCAGAGCTCACTTATAGCATCATCTTTCCCTCTTTCTGCCATCTCACGTTATTCCTCTCTTCCCTATAATCGACTTATAGTAACTGTAAATGCATTTTCCTTAAAACCCGCTATTTTTGTTTTCAAGGATCTAAGTCTCGTGCGTCACTAATACCCCTTATTGCCTCATACTCCTTTACTCTTGTGTCGCACTCAACATCGATTCCGAAACCCGTCATAATCATGTCGTATTTGTCGTTGCTAATAGCCTTACTTTATCGCTTTATCATCGTACGGTAAACTCGTAATTCATGGCCACATTTTTCTCTCCAACTTATTCTTTTATATACTTTACTCGTTCTGTCTTAGTGGACGATATTCGTAGGAGATGCGTCTTCCTTTTCTCATAATACGACTATTTCTTAAGCGCGCGTACTTCATATATCTCCTCTTCCTTCTATACCAGTACTTATTCCTTTACATTCTTTCCTCCTCAATTTATCTTATTACCTCCCTTTTTATAATCAATCCTTTATTCTCGCACAAGGAATCCTATTCTTAACTCAGTACCACTTTGTCCTTTAGAACATATCACCCTTATACACTCTGTTCTCAATCATTCATTCACTAGCCTTCTCTTCTCTTCACGACAATTCTGTCTACGGTTCCCGCAATTTCTTTTAGATTCCCGGGAAAATTTTGGCAAGGCTTCTCTTGTAAACATAACCCCAAACCTGAACATGGCCCAATAAAAACACGTCCCATGCCTTAATGTGACAAGACGGACACACATAATATGCAACTCAAAACACAAGATCACTTACCATTAAAGGATATAAATAATAGGGCTTGTCTCATAAGTTATGCCCGCACACTCTGCCTAGAGTTCCAGTATATATATATAAATACACATATTATTATATATCACACACCGCTAATCAACTTACTCGTAAATCACCATTCTGGCTATCACTAGGTCACTAACAAATATAGTCATCTCAATTTGTTAGGTTGGCTCAGATTTTTCACCTCAACACAACCATCACATTGGGAGTAGTATGTGACAGACCAGTAGACCCGAATCAATCGGCGCATACATATCGTAAGAGATTACTGAAAATATACCTGGGACAATATCAGAAGGATACTCAAGATCCTGTCGCTCCGCTAATGTATAAGTATGGCGGTGGGGTCCACTCAGACTGGGCATTTCTCTTTGATCTCTATTGCCATCTCGTTATTATCTCATGCGCCCGCCAGAGGCGACCGACGACGAAGAGCCGCCACCACTCCCATAGACCGAACCTTATATTTACCACGTAGTACTTCGGACAATCGCGCCTAAAATGGCCTGGCCGAGCACAGGCATAACAAACATCTGAGCCCAAGCGGCACGGTTCCGAATGTAACTTCCTGCATTGACTACATCGTGGCACAAGTGATCTCATCTGGCTCAAATTACCTTTATTCCAAGAATTAGGAACTCTGAGACTCTGGGGCGGCCTAGAATTAGTAGATCCATCAAGCACGGGTCCAAGAAACTGTGGAGAAGCGCTAGTTGTCGAGTGGGCCGAGTGCCTGAAGAATTGTTGTCTCGGAGCGCCCCTTAACTCTTGATCAAACCCTGGAGAATTAACTCTCTTTTTCCGACCCCTGTTACCGTGGCCCACATCCTGCCGCTAAGCTTGGGCGGCTACTAACTGAGTAAGTAAAAGAATGGCCTGTCTCATCTCTTGGCCCGAGGCATCTGGAGGAGGGACTGGGGGTGCGGGATCTAAAATTGAGGCTTCCCTCTGATCCTCTAAAGTGGGCGAGGTACGGGAAAATCGAGATAGGACTTATTATGCGGTTCACTCTCCTCCATATCCATAGATGGCCCCCGTTCCCAGCCTCTTCGCAATCACCGCCTTGCCCTTCCGGGTCGGTAGCTTTTCCTTTCATCAACTTTGCTGAAATCATAAACATACCATTAGGGAGGGAAAAATTTTATAACATGGCACTATAGCACGATCTGGTAAGAAGAAGAATGGTCATTTTTCGTAAATGCCCTGTAGCCTCCTGTCTATTAGTGTGGCACGCAACATACCATAAACAAGACTCTACTAGACACGGCTCGTAGAAACTTCCTAGGACTGAACTGCTCTGATACCACTTTTGTCACGACTCGACTAGGGCCATGACGGGTACCCGGGGCTAACCACCGAGAACCACTCATTTTATTACTCAACCTGCATTCATTCGTATATCTTATTTTCATAATCATAGTAAGCTATTTTCATTTGAAATATATTCTCTTTATATACATAAGCCCCCGCGGCAATCGACAATATATATACACATACGATGGGAAATCGCGAGACCATACTACCCACACATACGTATCTACGAGCCTCTACTAGAGTACTAGACATATGGATGGGATAGGACCCCGCCGTGCCCAAAATACATATACACAAAATAATAAGCAATGGCACCTCCGGAATAATGGAGTGCTCTCAAGGTCTGCTGGTCGCTCCTATGAATCCGGGTCTCTCCCCGTTCTACTCGTGGGCATGAACACGGCGTCCAAAGAAAACGGATGTCGCACGAACATTGTACTGAGTATGTAAGGCATCAACAATAATAATACGTGATAGGAGCATAAGGGGTAGCATAAGATAAAAGAACTGTTCATTTCTCATAATACCTTTTTAAACATTCGCCATACGTACTTACCCCCTTTATTCCTCTAAAGATACACTTATTACATCCACATGCTTACATATGCAATGATTTATAATGCAATACAACCACGTACCCGACCATATAGGCTCGGTATTATCCGTACTTGGCCCTCCGGGGACTCGATAATATCCGTACTCGGCCCTCTCGAGCTCGATGATATCTGTACTCGGCCCTCCCGGGCTCTCGATGATATCCGTACTCGGTCCTCCCGGGCTCGATGATATCCGTACTCGGCCCTTCTGGGCTCAATGCATACATACATACATATACATAAAAATACATAAATGAAATCAACATCATCCTTAACATTATCATACGTCACATAGGTATATCATGACCTTAGCATAACCAATCATAACCTTATCATCATCTTGCATTCATCATAACACATCCATTAGAACGTGGAGACAACTATGAACATGTCGGGGTGACATGAGGTCGTGGACCCCCGATTACGTTATGGAGTAATCATAATCATCATATCTCACCTTGAAGGGACTAACGTTTTAAGGTGAGTGTGCATAAGAAAAGCATCAATGGAACCATACTTAGAATCGTTGACTTTGTGGGCATCGTATCTCACTTTAGGACTCTTTAGACTTAACTCATCGTCATCAATTATCATGCTCGGGCCTTATCTCTCTTCTTTATCTTATACATGTGTGGCTCCTTATAGTCATAGACTCATTGTCATCACTATCATGCTCATAATGTATCTCTTATCTTTATATCATATGACTATTCATGAACATAGGCTCTTAGTTCTTCAGAATGTAGGGAATTCATAGAGAAGGAGGGAAAATCATGCCATAAAATTCATATCTTAAAAAGGAAAGGACTAACATCATAAGGTGGGTCTAGCAACAATGAATAATATCCAGGAATCGTATGAAGGTCATTAGCTTTGAAGGAACATCATATCATGAGCTTTGCTGTCTCTTGACTTGGGCTCATCATCATATTCATAACATATCTCTTAACTTTATCTCATGAGAGCTCTTTATAACGTAGACTCATCATTTCCGATATACACACATATGTATAGGAGTCATAGAAAGATAGGAAGATCCATAGTCATGCCTTAGAAAGAAGGGACAAGCCTTACATACCTTTATCGTTTAATTATTCTATCGCTTGCTCGTTCCCCTTTAATGCGCACGTTCTACCTTCAAGAGGATTTGTATCGACATTAGCTAAACAATTATATGAACGTGTTTTCTAAAGCTAGAGAATATTGGGAAACATTTCCTTTGTTTATACGACTCCCTCCAAATTTCATATCAACTCCCAAACATTTATAACAACCATCACAATATCATAAACAACAATCATCATTCATTTATATTATCCACATTTCACAATTTCACTTCAATTCCTCCATAATCATGACCATAGTTCACTATCGCATTCTTTCACATATAATACTCATTCCATGTTCTAAATGTCATTCATAACGTATTTACAATCTCAACATATTAATATCTATGATTCATTCCAACTACTACTCAACAATGATACTATTCCCACATTTATGACCCATTTTCTATATTCTTCTATAATCCAAGTGTTTCAACTTTTCAATACTTCAAACAATATGAAAATACCATGAAACTTACCTTAGATAGTGTAGGAACAAGCCTTGAGTGGCAATACTCCTTTTGCACCAAAACCCTAGTTCATTTCTTTTGAAATTTCTGAGCTTGGATGAACTTTGATAGATTTCATACACTTGATTCACTTGAATTCTTGATATTGATCTTTGATTTCCTTTGTTTTCTTGTGGATGAAATATATGGAAACTTCTAGAGGTCTTGAGATAGATGTAGAAAAGGTGGGAAATGAATTTAATGAAGTGGGATCACTCTTATATAATTAGAACTTGTTCAGCTCGTCGAGACTTCCACGGACACTTTCACAGCTCGTGGAACACTATGTGGTCCGTGGAACTGGTTGTGGTTCAAGACCATCCAGCCACCATCTCTATTGGGACTTCCACGGACCCTTCCACGATCCGTATAAGGTTACATGGTCCGTGGAAGTGGCCGTGAAACCCACAGTTTCTCCGAAGTTGTTCCCGTCGCCTCGTTTGATCTCCAATCCTTATGGAAACTTCTTAACACTTGTTTATCACTTTATTAACAACCTAAGGGGAAATATAACTCTTCCCCAAAACATCCTTAAGTTGTCATTAACTTGTTACTCATAATTCTCGCCCGATACCTATCGTATGCCTTGCCTTCCCTTGGCAACTTTTCTCGTCTAACATCGAATGTCTTTGAAATCTTACTTAAGGTCATCAAATGTCATTATTTACTTATTGAAATGCCATACACTTCGTGCTCTTCGTTAGTCTATTCTCTGTGCATCAACGGGAAATTTTCCCGAGGTGTAACACCAACCACTTAAAATGAGTCTCATCTAGACCCCTAATCATTCATATAAGACTAATAGCCTCTAATCAACTTTAGTTTTAAGACCCTACTATGTGAAGCCATATTGGATACTTTTAGCCATTAACACTTGAGAAAGATGAACAGTTAAATCACTTAAGAGTTTAAAAATCAAATTGAAAACCAAAACCTGTGTTCAAAATAGCCCATCTCCAATTGATCAATCATTTTTTCGGTATAGCTAAAGGTATATCAGGCCTCAAATCATCTTTTAAATCTATCTTAAACTTCTTTTGAAAATTCAGACATGAACCAGATAAAAGAGAGAATCTGATAACATGAATGTCAAGTCTGAGCTCTATTCAAATGAAACCAAACATGGTACCTCGTCCTGCTAGTAGCATATGGTATTCCTCTTTATTTTAAAAGATAAAAGACATCATTTCACCCCAAAACTTGCAGCAAAACTCACTTTAGCAACTAAACTTTATAGACAATTATTTACCCCCTTAAACGACTTATACGTGAATTAAACTCAACCTTACATTGTCCAGACCAATCTCACAATGGGCATTGTAGAACACTCTCCGCCACATCAGCGCCACATCAGCCACCACGTTAGCAATCTATTAAATTTTAAATTTTTACTATTTTTTCTATATTTTTTATTTTCATTCATCTTTATTCTTTTAAAAAAATACCAATTCCATTCCTTCTTCTTCACACCCCCACCCCCAACCAAACCCAGCTTCTCCATTCCTTCTTCTTCACACGACCCCCCCACCTCTAACCAAACCCACCTTCTTCTCGCTTGCTCCCCCCGCCCCCGCCCCCACCCATGTCTCCCACAACCCACCTTACTTCCTTCTTCTTAACAACCCACCCCCACCCCTACCCCACCCCTCACAGCACTAACTAAATGACTAGATCCACCTTCTTCTTCACACCCCACTCCCATGTCACGGCCCAACAAGAGGGCTATGATGGGCACCTGTGAGCTAACCTACCGAGTACCCCTAAGCATACATCTCATAATCATTTCTGGGTGGACCCCAAAAGTAGCTCATTGGTTTCATAACCCGTAAGGACATATATCACAACATAACGGTGCATCTCTATATAATCATCAACAATTTTACCCATCATCACTAGCCGACAAGGCTACCAACATATTATACAATAATATGAACTGGTGGAACTTTAAAACGTCTAACTTTACACACACGCCTACGAGCCTCTACATAGAATACAAATGATCATAAGGACTAATACCAATTAGACTGCAGCTCCGAAGTAAGGGAAGTGCTCCTGAGAATCCACTGATAAAGCACCTACGGGTCTGATCCATCTCCCTGCCTACCTGCGGGCATGAGCGTAGCGTCCACAAGAAAGGACATCAGTACAAACAGTATACTGAGTATGTAAGGCATGAATAACAACATAATATAGACATGGAAAGTAACATGAAATAGGAGAGATAACCTGTACGTCTGGATGCCTCTGGAGGCGGATGTCATGCATGCTTAACTTTAAAAGAACAACATTTTTATACATATATATATATGAATAGTATCATGATCATAACGTACCCGGCCCTTTTGAGACTCGCTGTGTAAAGTACTCGGCCCTTTTGGGACCTTGTTATCATCATTAGTCCGCATCCGGGGCAATAACATAACATACCCACTGCAGTGGTGTGCACAATAGGTGCCATACCCGGTCGACTATAGTGCGGCTTGGTGTGAGAAAATACATACATACATATATATAAAGCATGCATGAGAGCCCAATTAAAAGTTGTAACTCTATCGGAGTGACCTAAGGTCGGTAACCTCCGATTATATTATGGATCAATCATCATCTTATATCCCATCTTGAAGGAACGAGTGTCATAAGGTGAGATTACAAACAATAAACGAATTAAGAAATCATAAGGTAAGCTCTATCATCTCATAATAACATGAAATCCATATGCTTTGGAACTTTATAAATAAAGCCATCATAATCATCATCATGATCAATATAAAAAATTATTCATCTTTAGCTTCATAGGAACTTTAAGAATCATAAATTTCTAACGTTCTTGGAAATGAGGATTTTTTATGGAATTTATTCATGGGTTTGTCGGAAAAGAATCATGCCTTTAGAAAGAAAGGGATTAGTCTTAACATACCTGGAAGATAATTTCTCGACTTTCGAACTTACTTCCTGTCTTGCAATTCACTTAAGATCATTCATAGTCCCGTAATCTACATATATAACCATTCATACTATTTTTAGGCTCATAATTATACGCTCGTCTTAAGCCTTTAATTTAAATCCATTTTGAATCTGCCGAAATTCGGGCAGCATCTCCCCTGTTTCTATGCCTAGCCTGAAATCACAATCCAACAACCAACAACAACA
The DNA here is from genome assembly GCF_029784015.1 of Lycium ferocissimum. NCBI lineage: Eukaryota > Viridiplantae > Streptophyta > Magnoliopsida > Solanales > Solanaceae > Lycium > Lycium ferocissimum. Next base: position 1,278 of record NW_026717681.1, on the reverse strand, counting down.
ACCATAATACCAACATCAATAACAATATTATCAACACCAATATGCTCCATTTTCCCAACTTTCTTAACTAACCAACTTGTTATACGATTATTTAATGACTTTATCTCCGTAAATAAACTAAAATTAATATTAATAAGGAGAGATTCATATCTTATTCTTATTTTGAATAATAATATCTTCAATATTCACCTTGAATCCAGGCCGAAATCCACCGTAAGATGATACTATAATCACAACTATACTCTATCCAAACCTGAATTCCGAGATTTTACTTGATTAGGGATCAAATTTGATGGGTGGAAGTTGGGAGAACTTTCCAGGGGGTTTGGGATCTGTTTGGGGCTTTTTGGAGTGGAAATGAGGGGTTAATCCCCTTTATATAAAGTTCTAGAGTTGGTTTTCACCGACCTAGACTTTTCCCTTCGCTTTCGCGGCCTTGGGTTGCGTTCGCGAAGGGTTAATCTCTACCACTCTTCGCGTTCACGGCCCCCTTGGTCGCATTCGCGAAGAGCAATTTTCTGCTCTGGCGGCCTGACATGTAATGTCCATAACTCTCTATTCCGATATCCTATCGACAAATGGTTTATTGCGTTGGAAACTAGACTTCATGAAATTCAATTTAGGCTTTTGATTCACTTCAAAAATCCTCATATACTAAAAGATATTCTTTCTCCAATTTGGACCAAAATTACCTCTCATATTTTTTTCAAAGTTCCAACAAACTTAATTCCCTTGATTCACTTGCTCTCCAATACTCCCATAGATTATTCTATGAACTTAAAACCTCATAACCATAAGATTGGCGCATATAATCTAATATATCCTTGAAGGTAGCTCCAGTGTCCATAACTAACACCCGACGGATCTCAATGTATAAAATTAAGGGGTGTAACATTCTCCCCCCCTTCAAAAACATTCGTCCTCAAATGTTGAAGTAGAGTTCATTTTGAGGTGGATGTCAATATTCTCACCGCATTCACTAGTATTTTCTTTACTTACTCGCAGTCTTACTTGCTCATTTAAAACTGAACTTATTCGAACTACGCAGTTTATCCTTCTTTTTTTGTGGCTAAAATTTATGTCCGTACTCAAGGTCATCCCTTTTTTTTATTATTTGTCTGTCTACTAACTCTTCATGCTTTATCATTCTTGTTGTCTCTTCAACCTTCGTCGTTTACATTCTTATATGCTCTTTTTATCCAATACTTACCATATATTTTTATCCAATTTTGATCCCATCTTCTTTGTATTCAAATTCTTTTTTCTTGATCTCCCGAA
>NW_026717680.1:0-14967 GCF_029784015.1 Lycium ferocissimum | reverse complement strand
ACGAGAGGACAAGTTTTGGGAGGGGGAGAAAGCTTTGTTAGAAGATGGAACGATAATGACAAATGAGTTGGAAACTACCTTAAAGGGATATTACGCTAGCAGGCCGATGAAGTATAAGAACGATGTGATAATAAACATAACCAATTGGTTATATGCATGACTAAGTAAAGATTGAAAGATAGTACACTAAGGAGTAAATTTCTCATAATTTCAAGACAAAGATGTAATAGGAAGTTCAGGAATGGAGAAATAGAGCAGGATTGAGTATGATGGCACTAGAAGCAAATAATAGACTAAGATAAGAAGATAAGTGAAATAGCCATAAAGAATGCTAGTTTTATGGATACGAAGTTCCAACATCGCGGAACAGTTAGGAAAGCATTAAACAGGGAAAGTTTTAAAGGAAAACCATTCGAGTTATAATCTAGTAATATCTTTGTTGAGGGAAAGATGCAGAGTTAACAATAGAAGAGGGCTGAAATGGGTCATGTCAAGTTAGTATCAGATCCCTAGGTTACCCAGTCTATAATACAAGATTGTGTCTAGTAGAGTCTTGTGGATCGGTACGATGAGCTCCGTACTTATCTGCGAGAGGCTATAAGACATTTAGAAAACTTCAAATTCTTTTATTATCTCGTACGACCTTATTCAAATTGGTATCGAATCGATACCAATTGGTACTTGGACCTTCTTATCTTGATCATCCTCGGAAGATAAAAATTCGTTCTTCAATTCTTATGCGAACGGTCGTTCCATGATGTGCTATTGTGTTACTCTAATTTGGGAAGGTGATCAAGTTTAGTCTCTTGTTATCGCCTGAGGTTTCGACTGTGTGGAGTCGCGATTAGACTCTATTGCTGTGTGGAGTTGCAATTCGCATCGTTTATTGTGAGAGTTATAAAGGAATGAGAAGATAGTTGAGGTTATAGGGTTCCATGTTTCGAGGCTGGGTTTTTCTCGGAAGTGACAAAGTGCAACTATAGTTTAGCAATAGTGGGTTGCTCGACGATATGATCGGTTTGGCTTCAGCTTTGTCAGGGCATTATGATGGTGTATGTGATGCTGACGAAACCATAGCGGGTCGACTATTCAAAGAATGGTAGAGTGTTAGAGATCGTGGTATGTGAGAGCAAGTTTAAAGTCCGGTGATGACATCGAGTATGGACAATGTTTTGTGATCGCGGGTAATAAAGAAAAGAATTTGATATGGTTTGCCTATCGGGGAGGGAATAACAGTGCCCGCATGTCCTAGTAAAATGGGTAGTGTCAAGTTGGTGTCAGAGCCCTTACCCAGTCTATAATAAAAGCGTGCCCCGTGCAGTCTCGTGTATCGCAGATGAGCTCGGTACTATACGAGAGGCTATAAGACATTTAAGAAACTTCAATTTCTTTCATTCACTCGTGTAACTTTATTCAAATTGGTATCTAGTCGATTTCAATTGGTATCTGGACATTCTTATCTTGATCATCCTCGGAAGATGAAAATTAAGTCCTTAAATTCTTGATGACGGTTGATCCGTGACGTCTTTGGGAGCGGTACGATGTGTTACTACGGATTGGGAAGGTGATCAAGTTCAGTCGCTATTTATGGCCTGAGGTTTCGACTGTGTGGAGTCGCGATTGGACTTTATTATTGTGTGAAGTCACGATTAAACTCATTTTTTATGAGAGTTCATGGGAATGAGAAGATAGTTCAGAGGTTACAGGGTCTCCATGTTTTAGCATTGTGTTGCTCGGAAGTGACAAAGTGCAATTACGACTTAACAATAGTGGGTTGCTCGACGATATGATTGGTTTGGCTTCAGCTTCATCCGGGCTTTATGATGGTGTATGTGATTTTGACAAAACAATGGTGGGTCGACAATTCGGAATGGTAGAGTATTAGACTCGTGGTATGTGAGAACAAGTGTAAAATTCGGTGATGACCTCGAATGTGGACAATATTTTCTAATCGCGGGTAATAAAGAAAAGAAGTTGACAATAAGGACATGAAGGAAGCTTTGTGCCGGTGTGTAGCTAAGAAACTTCTCGGAATATCTTGGATATGAGTAAATTTCGTGATATTGGGAAAGGAAAAACTAGTATCTAACACGATTGTCAGAATAAGGTTACGACGGTTGCTAAGGGTCATTTTTGATATAATCTCGTTAATGTTAATGGACTACTCTGTTAGTAAATAAATGGCATGCTTTCATCGTTGGTCGGTAAAATTTCACTAGGTTGTAGGCTTCTGAGAGGCTAGTGATCGACTGATAGAAATGACTTCAATTATGGGCGTATGCGATGAGTTAATGACTTGGGAAGTTACTGGTTGCCACACTTCAATTTGAGGAGAAGTATTGCTATTGTTTTTTTTAGGTTCGTTTGGCTTAGATAGATGATTAGTTAGAGGATCGAGTGGAATTGAGTTTTTGTTGGTTGATAGTGATAAAAGTGTTTTGAAATGTATTACGAAAAATGAAGGATTACAATGAGGCATCTTGCTATCAGTTCAGGAGATTAAGGTTTGTGGAAGTTTGGCTGCAGTGTACAGTGTAGAGTGGGCTTAAGAGTTTATGGATGGGTTGTATGTGCGGTTATGTCATAGAAAAAATAGAGATTAGTGGTGGTCTAAGGTTAGGAACCTTATATTCATTGTGTTATCGGCTAGATCCTTCTACTAGTGTGTTATTACTCGGCTTGGGTGATTGAATAAAAAGGGGTATTTGTGCAAGTGGTTAGAGGTATTCGGATTCGATAACTGAGGTAAGAGGGGATCTTTCGAGGACTAGTAATGTTAAGGATTTGCGTAAGGCTATTCGATTGAGTGGATTCGAGAATTGGCTACGGTATTAATGATCGTGAATTGATTAGAAAATTTAGGAATTGACGAGTTGAGAAAAGGTATATTTAATGGTGAATCGATAAGAAAAAGGGTACATCTTGGGGATCTCTTGGATCGGTATGGATGGTGGTGTCTTCTTCTTGCATATTCCAGTTGAGATGTGTTGTTGCGTGAACTTAAGAAGGAAATCTACAGGGATGGACTAGGTGATATGACAGAGTTCCGTAAGGTTCGTGATCTGCGACTATTGAGAACCATATCTCAGTGAACCGACTTGTTAAGGTTTATAAAAATTGGCTTGGTGGTACACTGCGTTGGATAAGTTTCGCGACCTTCTACAGTGAATGAGTCAGCACGATTTAAGAGAAAGGATTGCAGAATTCCTATCCGGTGAGGACCAGAATTATATTTTCGGGTGGAACGTTGCTCTTGGTAATACAGTGTGATTGCAAGTAATATTGACTGGACAGTTTAGGTAAGAGCTTTTGGTTATTAAAGACTTAGGGGAAATTGCGTGAGATTTCGAGGCGTGTAGGATTGGATACCTTTGCAGAATTTACAAGCATATCAAGGTGGTACTTTGAGAGGTTCGATGGTAATATAATTACTGTATGAAGCTTAAAGTATGCACCAAAAAGTTCGGGGTTGTTTCGGATTCGCGTATCGGAGTTAAGGTTGAGAAACATGAAGTTTGACATCGTAAGGTATAACTCTTTGGTACTAAGTTGATAACTAGGATAGGACTGTACTTGTGGAGTCAAAAGTGATGGACAAGTTTTTTTATGGGAGGTATGGCGGTGATTGGTTTCAAAATTCGAAGTCAAATCTAATGATTATTGGTGGTTTTTGGGAGTTATGCATTCGTTCAGGGTCAGCATGGTTCGAGTTAAGCTTAATGGTCTATGGTAATATTTCCTGGAAGATATTTAAATATTGGATGTGTTTCGGCTCAGATTCTAGGTAAGACAGACTTACCGAGTTTTGTTAGGATTTCTCAGTGGATTTGATGATGTTTTCTGAGAACAGTTACTAGGACAGAATAACGGTATACAATGAGCCTAGTACAGATTTGAGGAGGAACTGTTGTGCGAATGGTCTCTACAGTGATCAGTTGTTTGCTCGACGAGATATTCACTGGTATGGTTTCCATATTGTGATTTGAAGGTTTAAGAAGATTTGGAACTAGCCGAGTTGGCTGTCGGTAAGATCAGTTTTAGTGGAATTGCGTAGAGATCATAGCTTAATCAAGGATTCTTTCTAGCTAGGGTAAGTTAAGGGTTCAGCATTTTGGTATGTGTGTTTATATGTTTCTAAGGAATTGTGGTACGAGAAATGACTCTAGTAAGTGCAAAAGAAAGGTTAGCGGAATCAGAGTATTTCATGGGTTTGGAATGGACTACGGTTGTGACCATGTTTTCGAGGATTGCATTGGTTTGCAAAAGTGTTTGTGAGGCCTATTTATTGCATTCAGAGTTGGGGTTTTATCCAAATCAGAGAATTCAAGTAAAACAATTCGTTTATTCGAGGATCAGTTGCGAAGGAAAGCCGAATATGAAGATATGAGAATTAGTGCTTGAGCTAAGCGTAGAGATTTGTGACTGGCACATGGGCTGAGGTGCTTTGTCCTATTTGAGATTACCTGTTGTTGGACCCCTTGTCCTATGAATTAGTTTTTCACCATATCTATCGTTCACCAGATCTGTCGAACGTTCATCCGGTTTTCACGATTCTGTGTTGGAGAAGTACCGTTCTGGTGGTTTCTGTATCATTCATTGGGATTCAGTTTTGTTCGATGAGAATCTTCCCTGTAAGACGAAGTCCGACATACATAGTCGATATCTTCAGTTATTACCGATACGAGCATTTTTTCCATCCTCTCGTCCTTGTCACTTAAGGACGAGCGATTATTTAATTGGTATCTGATGTAACAATTTGTTTGGTCGTTATTGCATCTCCGACCCTTTTGACCCTTTCCCGAGCTTGGTTAGCTCACTTTTGACCGGAGGGGACCGTTGACAGGCTTCCCGAACTGTTTAGATTTGATTTGGGTGAGTTTTTGTGAAAATTAGGCTTCAGCGAAAAATAATTGACTCAAAGTTGACTTTTGGATAAACGGATCTTTTTCAGAAATTCGTCGATTCCGAGAGGTCCGTATGGTCATTTAGAACTTGTGTACATATTTAGTTCGGTTCCCAATGCACTCGGGTGCATTTTGGGACTTGGGTTGGAAAGTTAGTTTTGAGGTATCGGGGGTTGACTCGGTTAAAGAGACCTTCAATGGGAATTTCGAGGCCACGAGTATGTTCGTAGCGTGTTTTTATGTATATCTGCATATTTGGTTTGTGTTCGGGAGGTTCCGGGATGGTTTTGAGGGTCGATTTCAAGCTTGGAAGACTCCAGAAAAATCTAGTGTCTGGTGACCACTTTGGCGCCAAAGCGGTAGCGCTGAAGCGCGCGTGAAAGCACGGCCGAACCGCTGAAGTGGTAGCCCTAAAGTGCTGGCCAAACCGCGGTAGCGCGAAAGTGTTGGCACCCGCCGTGCGCCGACAGACCCGATTTTCTTTTTAAAAGGCCCTAAGTCTTTCATTCATTACCCACTCCGAAATAGAGCTTTTGGGAGCATTTCTTGGGGGAGAATCATTGTGGTAAATTCGTCCATCTTCCTTACTATTCCTTATTCCATTACTCATCATAGGAAAATCTATAAAATGTGCTAGTTTCTTTAAGAACTTGTGAATTAACAGAGAGAGTTTTTATGAGTTCTTCTTTCTAGGCCTTTTGATGATGACATTTATTGGGTTATGCTATATTATGATGTATCTAAGGTTGTTAATCATTTATCTTCCATTATTAATGTTGGATTCTTCAATTTAATAGTTAGGTTGATACCCAAAATTGGGGGTTTTGCCTGGATTACGAAACTGGTTGAGTCCTTGAGTTAATTTAGCAATTAGTTGATGGATTTTGATCACCTAGTTCTTAATTGGATAATTTACCCTTGAATTTCCCGTTTTGCCCTCGGGCCCCGTTTTCCCAAATTCTAGGGTTGGATTTGACCTAAATTGAGTGATAGCGATATTGGTATTGATCTTCATGATTTCTAATCTATATTTCGAATATGCCTAGACTTCTTTGATCTTGAGGCTCAGCAGAAGGGGAAGGCGAAAGAGTGATTGTTGATGTTTGCGGTTCGGCCATCCAGGTAAGTTATGGCTTACCCTTTGTGAGACTTCATATAGCGAAGCATATATTTAGATTATGTTATCAGAGAGAGCATGTAAACCTTCGAGTGTGAAGTTGGGTTGGATATTGTCTTAGGCTGGGCCCTATTGCATGTTTGGGGCTAGTCACCCTGTTGTATTATGACTTGATTGTTCTATTGTGTTGGCTTGATGCTACGTGTTGTTAGTAGATATTGGAATTTGTTGTCCATCCTGATTGTGATATTGTAGTATATTTGTTACACCTCGAAAAATTCTCGGTTGATGCACAGTGAATAGACTAACGGAGGGCACGAAGTATGCAATGTTTCAATAAGTAAGAAATAACATTTGATGACCCTAATTGAGATTTCAAAGACATTTGAGGCAAGAGAAGAATGTTGCCAAGGAAGGCAAGGTATACGTTACGTATCGGAAGAGATTTACGAGTACCGAATTAATGATGACTTAATGATGTCTTGGAGAAGATTTATAACGTCCCTTAGATTGTTAATGAGGTGTTAAACAAATGTTAAGAAGGTTCCATAAGGATTGGAGATCAAACGAGTCGACGAGATCGGGTTCTGACAAGCTAGGCATTATACGGCCCAATATACTAGCCGTATAAAATATCCGGCTGCATGTTAGGCCATATATTCAGCCCGTTAATGCGTCTTCACTGGACCAAAAGTACGGCCAAACATACGGTCAGTATAATTTATACGGACCGTATGTTGGCCTGTGAAATCAAAACGGGTCAGATTGTGAATTATTAATAAGGGGACTAAGTTCATTTCATCTACACTCCCCTTCTCTCTAGAACTCTCTAGAACATTTCTCCACACCTCTCCCACAAGAATTCAAGAAATATTAATGATCAACTTCGTCAAACCAAGAGAATCAAGTGTAGAATCTCATTAAAGTTCATCCAAGACAAGAAATCCAAGTGGAAATGGAACTAGGGTTTTGCTCAAGTGAAGTGTTTCCATCCAAAGTCCATTCCTACACCATCTAAGGTAAGTTTTATGGTCTTTCAATGATGTTTAAGGTATTGAGAGGTTGAAAGACTTAGATTGTAGAAGGAGATAGAAAATGGGTCATGAATGTGAGAATAGTGATATTTTTGAGTAGTAGCTTGGATTAAGTCATGATTCTTGATATGTTGTGATTATGAATATGTTATAAATGGCGTTAAAATCATGGGATACACATTGTATATGAGTGAATGTAATAGTGTGACATGACCATGATTATGGATGATTTGAAGTGGATTGAGAAATATGGATAATGTAGGTGAATGAAGACTATTGTTATGATGTTGTGAATGTTATTATAGATGTTTGGGAGTTGATATATGATATGAGGGAAGTTGTATAAATAAAGGAGATGCTGCCCGATTTTCTCTAGCTTTAATCAAGTATGCTAAACTATCGATTTTCTAATATTAGTATAAACTCTAATGAAGGTAGAAACGTGAGCATTGAAGGAGAACGTTCAAGAGATTGAATAGTTGAACGAAAAGGTATGTAAGGCTAACCCTTCTTTCAATAAGGCATCATTGCTTGGCCATATATCTATTCTTTCATGAGCATATGATGACCTCTAAATGATTCTATCTTTAAAGCTATCAAAGCTCATGATTCTCGTTATGTTTATGATTCTACTAAATTCCTTATACGATGGGTGATCCTCTAAGGATAGATGTAATAAAACGACGATAGTAATGATGTCAAAGATGCTTATGAGCTCTTACGTATATGTGTCTATGTATGACTATTATGTAACACCGAGCTTATATGGCCGGGTATGATATGTATTGCGCGCACACCACTGCAGTTGGGTACGGATAACCCTGAGCCTTGGTAGGGCCAGGTATGTATAATCACCGAGCCTTGCCATGGCCAGGTATGTGAAACACCGATTCCTCATGGTCGGGTATGCTATGAATACGAGTGTAATTATGATTATGAATATGAATGTGGATATGAAAACGTAAATAAATACGGATACGAATACGGATATGGATATGGATGTATGTACACAAACACGCATTAGAAATGGAAGGTCCCTATGAAAAGCAAGTAAGTGTTTATGACGATGGTTCTACTACCTCCCATCTTATGTTATTCCTTATGTTGACTCTTATGCTTCTATAATGATGTTGATTATGCTTTACAAACTCAGTAGATTATTCGTACTGACGTCCTTTTATTTGTGGACGCTGCGTCATGCCCGCAGGAGGCTAGGGAGACAGGTGTGATCCATAGCTTTGTTTCTCAGGGACTACGTAGAGGAGCTTCACTTCATCCGGAGCTACAACTTTTGATATCTATTCTTTTGTGTACATACTTATGGGCATGGCGGGGTCTGTCATATATGATATGACATACTCTTTCTGTAGGCTCATAGACATGTGTATATGGTTAGATGTCATTAGCCTTGCCGGCTTATATTTTGTATATCATTTTGATAACCTCGTCGGCTTAGGTACATTTATATGGGCATAGTTGTTGATGGTGATATAAATGTACTGCTGCCCAATGAAATTAGTATGAATGATGGCTAGAAAGTATGATCAGCTATATGGCTCACCTATATGTAGATGTGAATGTATGACAATATAGGTGCCGGGTGGGTTAGGGCACCGGGTACCCGTCATGGCCCTTCGGTTGGGTCGTGACAAAAGTGGTATCGGGCGGATTGTTCGTCCTAGGGTATGTCTACGAGCCGTGTCCGGTAGAGTCTAGGTTATGGGTGTGTTGCGCGCCAGCTATAAACAAGAGGCGGGCATTTTAGTAATGAATGACCTTCTTTCTTCATAAGATCGTGCGATAGAGCCCTGATATAAGGATTTCTCTTTTCCTTAACTGTGTATTGTGTATTTCGAATATGCAGTGGAAGAAAAAAAGGCTACGGCAGCCCAAAAGGGCAAGACAGTGATGGAAAAGCGGGCTGAAAGAGTACCGCCAACGGTTGTAGAGGAAAGTGAGTCCCAGAGTCCCAGAATGCGGCTCAATCTCAGTCCTCCAATTCAGTGCCTATTTCTGAGGATCATGAGGGAGCCTCAGCCCCAGCTCCAGCACCTACAGCTCCTCCACTGGATGCTTCAGGCTACGATGTAAAAGAGGGCATTCATTTGTTTACCCAATTAGTTGTTGCCCAGACTCAGCGACAAGGTACAGGGCACGGTGATAGGGCTGTTAGTCCAAGGGCCCGTGATTTTATTAGCTTGAACCTTCCAGAATTCTTTGAATCAAAAGGGATTAGGACCCTCAGAATTTTATTGACAGGATGTTGAGGACACTTCGGTTGATACATGCTTGGGACACCGAATCGGTAGAGTTAACATCTTATAGATTGAGGGATGTTGCGGTTCATTGGTACACAGTTTGGATGGCTTCACGGGGAGCCAACACACCTCCTAGTATGGCAGAGGTACAGGATGCCTTCTCCTCCGACATTACCCGCCTCTAGAGGTTCGGCGAGCTTGAGCCGATAAGTTCTTGAATTTGAGGCAAGGAAGTATAACTGCTTTAGAGTACAGTCTCCACTTCAATTCTTTGGCTAGGTAAGGTCCAGCCATGGTAGTAGATATGGGTGACCAAGTGCACCAATTTTTGAAAGGCCTAGGGCCACACTTGATGGATAAGTGCTTGACTGCGTCCATTTATGACAATATGGATATTTCACGCATTCAAGCCCATGCTCAAAATTTAGAAGAAAGCCAACAACAACAAAGAAGTGAGCGTGAGCATGATAGAGGTATAACAAGAGGGCTAGATCTTGGTCCTACGAGTGAGTTTAGAGTGTACGACAAAAGTTTCTAGGCACTCAGGAAATTCTATGACTAGTGCGCCTCCGCAGTTTTCAGGCCAGAGATTTGATAGATCTACTCATTCCGTCAAACGGTTTTTTTTCGAGTTCGAGTTTAGAGGTGATTCGGGTCGCGAGGGCCACCGTGCCACGATGTTCCCGCGTGGGAAGTTACATTGGGGCCGCGCCGATTAGGCTTAGTGAGGTTTTCTGCATGTGGTCAGCGACGTGCCATATTATGCGTGATTGCCCCGCCATCTTGGTAGAGATAGGACCCAGCCTTCAGGGTCGGTAGCCGAATCTTCATCATCTATATGCCCTATGGGGCCAGGTTCCCATGCACTAGTCAGCCATGGTAGAGGCAGGCCCTTTTTATGAAATTTCTGAGAGGTCAACCGGGGTACGGATGCTTTATTTATCGCCAGGTAGAGATGAATACTATATTGTAAGGGAGAGTCCCTAGTTCTAGCGGTCCTCAGCACCGTATTTATGCTTTGGCTGGATGCCAAGATCTTAAGTCTTCTCCTGATGTTGTCGCAGGCATATTATCGATATTTTCTCATGATGTATATGCTTTGATAGATCTGGGCTCCACATTGTCATATGCTACTCCATATATTGCGGGTCGGTTTGGAGTCAAATCGGAGTCGATCAAGCCTTTTGAGGTGTCTACACCCGTTGGTGAATCGGTAATAGCCAGCGTATATAGAAATTATAGTTGCGATTTGTGACCATCGTACTATGGTTGACTTGCATGAGTAAAAAATGGTAGATTTTGATGTTATCATGGCTATTGATTGGTTGGCTTCTTGCTATGCCAATGTTGATTCTAGAATGAAAATGGTCTGTTTCCAGTTTTCGAGAGAGCCAGTTTTAGAATGGAAAGGGAATACTGCGTCACCAAAAGGTAGGTTTATTTCCTATATAAAGGCAAGGAAAATGATCACAAAAGGTTGCATTTACCATCTAGTTCGGGTTCAAGATGTCGAAGCTGAACCGCCAACTCTTCAGTCAGTTCCTGTAGTGAATAAGTTTCCGGATGTATTCCTGGAAGAGCTTCCAGGCCTTCCTCTAGAAAGAGAGATTGATTTTGCTATTGATGTGTTTCCGGACACCAAGCCTATATCTATTCCACCTTATAGAATGGCTCCCGCAGAGTTGAAAGAGCTGAAGGAGCAATTGAAGGACTTGCTTAAGAAAGGCTTTATTAGGCCTAGTTCTTCCCGCGGGGAGCACCCGTTTTGTCATTCGAAAGAGCGACTCTCGAGAATGTGCATTGACTATCGGCAATTGATTAAGGTGACGATTAAGAACAAATATCCTCTTCCGAGGATTGATGACTTATTTGATCAATTACAAGGCGCCAAATGGTTTCCAAAGATAGATTTGAGATCCCGGTATCATCAAGTGAGAGTTAGGGAGAAAGATATCCCTAAGACAGGCTTCAGAACAAGATATGGCCATTTTGAGTTCCGGGTGATGTCATTCGGGCTAACTAATGCATCGGCAGTATTTATGGATTTGATAAACAATGTGTTCAGGCCCTTCCTAGATTTATTTGTGATTATATTCATCGATGATATCTTGGTGTATTCGAGGTCCGAGGCTAAACATGCGTATCATTTTCGTACTGTCCTTAGAGTTCTTCAAACTGGAGAGTTATTCGCCAAATTTTCTAAGTGTGAGTTTTGGTTGAACTCAGTGACATTTTTAGGGCACGTTGTTTCAGCCGATGGTATTCGGGTAGATAGCTAAAACATTGAGGCCGTGAAGACTTGGCCAAGGCCCAATGATCTCCTACGGAGGTTGGTAGTTTTACGGGCTTCGGTGTTATTACAGGAGATCTGTAGAAGGATTTTCTTCTATTTCTGCACCACTCACCAAGATGACCTAGAAACCAACAAAGTTTTAATGGACAGATGCTTGGGAATGTGGTTTCCAAGAGCTAAAGGATAGGTTAACTTCGCCCTTTGTCCTGACACTTCCAGAGGGATTGGAAGGTTATGTTGTTTATTGTGATGCTTCAGGCATTGGGCTAGGTTGTTGTTACACCTCGAAAAAATTTTCGTTAGTGCACAGTGAATAAGCTAATGAAAAACTTCAAGTATATGATGTTTCAATAAGTATGAAGTAGCATTTGATGATTCTAAATAAAATTTGAAAGGCATTCGATGTTAGACGAAAGTCCAAGAGAATGCAATGTATACGATAAGTATCGGAAAGGATTTATGAGTAGAAAGTTGATGACAACTTAATGATGTGTTGGGGAAGAGTTATAACGCCCTCAGATTGTTAATGAAGTGATAAACAAGTGCTAAGAAGGTTCCATAAGGATCGGAGATCAAATGAGGCGACGGGAACAACTTCGGTGGAACCGCGAGTTCCACAACCATGTTCCACGGACAACACCATGATCCATGGACCGTGGATGGGTTCGTGGAACTGCTGTGCGCAGAAGGTGGCTGGCTGGTCGTGAACCACGACCTCGCCACGGCGCGCATTATGTTCCATGAACCGTGAAACAATCCGTGGAACTCCCGATGGGCTGAAATGTTCCAAGTTTATAAATGTGATTCCAACTTCATTATTTCATTTCCAACACTTCTCCACTTCTCTCTAAAGCCTCTAGAGCATTACATATATTTCATGAACAAGAATCCAAGGGAAATCAAAGGTTCTTATTATGAAACCAAGTGAATCAAAGTGAGAAAACTCATTAAAGTTCATCAAAAGCAAGAAATTCAAGTGAAGGAAAAACTAGGGTTTTGCTCAGTGAGGTATTTGCAACCAAGGTTCGATCCTACACCATCTAAGGTAATTTTTATGACATCTCCATGTTATTTAAGGTATTTGGAATGTTGAAACACTTGGATTGAAAAAGAATATAAGAAATATGTCATGAATGTGAAATAGTGTCACTTTTGAGTAAATGTTTGGAATGAGTTATGATTCTTGATACATAATGAATATAATCATGTTATAAATGATGTTGAGAACATATAATAGACCTCGAATATGAATGAACGGAATTATGTGATACGACCATGAATATGGATGAATTGGAGTGAATGGTGAAGTAAGAGTAATGTAGTTGACTAAAGGCTATTGTGATGATATTGTGAATGTTATTATTGATGTTGGGAGTTGGTATATGATATGGAGGAAGTCGTATAAATAAAGGAGATCTTGTCTGATTTTCTCTAGAATTAATCATGAATGCTAAGCTATCCATTATCTAATATGAGTATGCACTTCAATGAAGGTAGAATGTAAGCCTTGAAGAAGAACGTACAAGTGATAGAATAGTTGCACGGAAAGGTATGTAAGGCTAACCCTTCTTTCATAAGGCATGGTTCTTTGGCCAAATATTCATCCTTCTATGAGCCTACGATGTTCTCTAATGATCCCATCTCTAAAAGCTACTAAGCTTATGATTCTAGATATGATACGATTGTGCTAAGTTCCTTATACGATGAGTAATCCTCTAAAGGATATAATGTAATGAATGACGATAGTAAAAAGGCTAAAGATGATTATGAGCTTATATGTATATGCGCCCATGAGTGGCTATTGTGAACCCCGAGCTTATATGGCCGGGTAGAATATAGTGAATATATATATGTAACTATGTATGACGATGCGCGCGCACCACTGACGTTTGGGTACGAACAACCACGAGCCTTTGGTAAGGCCGGGTATGACCGAGCCTTGGTAGGGCCGGCACGTGAAACACCGAACCTTCGTATTGTTATATAATGCTATGTATATGGCATCAATATGAGTACGAATATGTTAAGAATATGCAAATGCCAAGTAAAGTCTATCTATATGCAATGTATATGATATGAGCATGAGTATGAAAGGAAATATGAATACGAATACGAAAATGGATATGAAAGGTAAATGAGTACGGGTATGAATGTATGTGCACGAATACGCAATAGAAATGGAACGTCCCTATGGAAAGCAAGTAAGTGCTATGACGATGATGCTATTATCTCCCATCTTATGCTATTTCATATGTTATCTATTATGCTTTCATATTGACGTTGATCATGCTTTACATACTCAGTACATTCTTCGTACGCACGTCCTTGCGTTATTTTGTGACGCCGCGTCATGCCGCATGCAGTGGCCGGGGAGAGAGACTTGATCCATAGCTAGATTTCTCGGGGACTACATAGGCGGAGCTCGATTTCTTCACTAAAACTTTTGGTACAAATTCTTTTGTGTACATATTTATGGGCACGAGCGGGGTCTGTCCCGCCCATATGTTATGATATGACATACCCTTCGTACAGGCTCGCAGACATGTGTATATGGTTAGATATGTTCGGCCTTGTCGGCGTATATTTTAGGATATTATTTTGATAGCCTTGTCGGCTTATGTACATTTATATGGGCATAGTGTTAATGATGATTTGGATGTGTTGTTACCCAATGAGATTAGAATGATGTTGAATGAAAAGCATGATTTTACAATGTGGCTCACCTAGATGTGATGTATAAGTATGTTAAGGAGTGCTCAGGTGGGCTAGCACCGGGTGCTCGTCGCTTGGCCCCATACGGGTCGTGACAAAAGTGGTATCGAACGTTCGGTCCTAGGGTGTGTCTACGAGCCGTGTCTAGTAGAGTCTTGGTTATGGGTGTGTTGCGCCACACTTGTAAAACAAGAAGGCTGCGGCATTTTAGGAATGAATGACCTTTCTTCATAAAAAACCGTGCGATAGAGCAATGATGTAAGAACTTCTCGTTACTTAACCACGTGTTGTGTATTTTAAAATGCCTATAAAGAAAAAGGCTTTAGCAGCCCAAAAGGGCAAGGCTATCAAGACCCAACTACGGGCCATGACGGGTATCCGGGGCTAACCACCGAACACCGCTCATCCTGTTATTCATCTGCTCTCATTCATAATATATATATATATATATATATATATATATATATATATATATATATGTATATATATTCGTAATCATAGAAAACTATCATCATTTGAAAGACGTTTACTTTTATAAGCATAAGCCCTTCGGCTATCAAAATAAATATACAGCTATACCAAAAAACCCTGAGACCCTACTACCCAAATGCGTATCTGGTTTTCCAGAAAAATTTCTAATAGGACGGGG